>NC_142945.1:16635456-16932183 GCF_046866305.1 Octopus bimaculoides | reverse complement strand
TATATATATATATATTATATATATATAATATATATATATATATATATATATATATATATATATATATATATATATATAATATATATATATTATATATATATAATATATATATATATATATATATATATAATATATATATATATATATATATATATATATATATATATATATATATATATATATATATATATATATATATATATATATATATATATATATATATATATATATATATATATATATATATATATATATATATATATATATATATATATATATATATATATATATATATATATATATATATATATATATATATATATATATATATATATATATTATATATATAATATATATATATATATATATATATATATATATATATATATATATATATATATATATATATATGTATATGTATATAATATATATATATATATATATATATATATACTGAATCAAAGATTTATTTCTGTCCAAGTTATCAAAGATTATTACTTTGTGATACATTCTTCAAAAACTAACTCATCCACTTCATACATTACATTCTCATCACTCACAGAATTCAACAAAGAATTTATTAGAAGAAAGATTAAAATATTAAAATTATATTTCATCCCAACTTGAAATTTTATTTCATGTGCTGAGGAAGGATGAAGGAGAGTAGATTAGGAGAGTGACAGAAAGGAATATGAAAGTAAAGGTAGACCATTAAAGACATCAACAAAGATGAAGGAAGAAATGAGGGTAAGAGTGTGAGGCAGGAGAGATGTAGAGGAAAGGGAAAAATGGAAAAGACTGTCATGGAGCCTGTAACCCTACCTTCAGCAAGGAAAATAGCCTTGAAATACGTGTACGAAGTATCACAATTTTCTCTCTCAAATATAACACTTGATATATAATAAATCATTTAAATAATTTAATTCAAAATAAATGTAATCAATATATCTCATGCTCTCATACAATTCTTAATTCATTCTTACACTATATACATTTTTTAATGCTTCCCCATTTTCTACTGTGAAGTAAAACTAAATTCTGATACCTACTTCACCAAACCTTACCAGTATTAACCCTTTAGCATTCACATTCTGTCAAATGTAATGTTTATTGATTCACATTGTTTTGAATTAATCATGCATTATTTCGTAGCTTTGAGATTTTAATGATGTGTTTGTTTATTTTTAGAATGGCATTGGAGGGTAGATATGAGAGGCTATATGATCTAGGCTAGATTCTAGCCTGTTTAAACATAAAAGAGATAGAATATATGAGTCGGACATGGCTGGTTTAAATGCTAAAGGGTTAAAGATACAAATTTAGTTCCAGACATCCACTCAGTAGATCTTAAAACAATTATTTAAAATATTCAAGAAATTCATGAATTCAGCAGCAATAATTACTACCAAATCTTCAGACAGAGCCGACTTACTATTTCTAAATTATTGCAACCAACAATAATATTTAGATGAATGCTATAAACAAAATTAATTAGCATAAAAATATTGAAGTCATTCTTCCACACTATCATGGCTTGATTTGATTGGAATTTTTCATCAATAATACATTTTACCATGTAGAAAATTGTATTAGTTTTCGGAAAATGCTTTAAAGCGTAATTATCATACACTTTGCATAAAGCTAGATTGGTATTTAGAGTAAAAGAGAAACAGAATTCACTAAATTAAAGTGACTTATATATGGCTTTGTATTAATTTCAGCACTTCAGTCATTCAATCAATTAATTCTTTGCAATGTAAACAACAGATTGTTTAATAACTAATTTTTGTTTAAAATTTTAAATAAAGTTATGAAGAGGCTTTTAGATTTTTTTTCAATAATTTTTATTGCAACAAAAGAAATAATAAATTAATTTTGAAATATATAAAATAAAAATATAAAATATAATATATAAAATGGGATAAAACTAAAACATTTATTTCAAATTAATTTCATATAAGAAAAATAAAAAAATATAAAATAAATAAATAAAGATTACCATAGTGAAACAAAATGAAGATGCATACTGTTGGCAGCCATTGAAAGTCCGAGAGATTGATGAAGTTTGCAGTTGGAGAAGTTGAATCTCACTGAGTAAAATTTAAAGTAAGATAAAACTTTCTCCACTGTGAACAACATCAAGGGTAAAAAGACACTGGCCTGCCATTTAGAACCAGCAGCTTCTTAAATATTTCAACATCAACAGTCTCAAATCTCCAATTAAGAAGACAGACAAAAGTTTTCATTTATCACAAATATTAGATGCTTTTATATTGAGTATTTAGTATGGAATAGTTAGATTTTGTTGTTGCTTTTTGGTTTGATTGACAAAATGTGAGAATTAAAGTTATAGTCAACAAAAGACAAGGGATTCTCAAATATTTTGGTTAATTTTATGCTAAGAAAAATATAAGAGATAGTAGCCTAATAACACAAGTACACGTAGATGAGGGCCTTACAATTGCCCATGGTTGCATGTGTTGTTCACACATATGATGCGGAATATGAACGTAAATAAATTAATTAAAAAGTCTCTATCTGATCTGATATAAACGAAATTGTGACAAACACACATATGGACGCACATACTTACATATAAGCACGAACACATAAGTGCGTGCACACATATGAGCGTGCACACATACGAGCTTGCACACACTCACATGCTCATACCAAACAGTTTTGAAACAACGCCAAAACAACGCCAGATCATATATTCAAAATAAATGGAAGTGGAGAGACAAGTTACTGAAGAGATTGCAAGAGTGCAATGAAATAATTTAACAAAAAACTATATAAATTAATAAAGGACTGAACCAGTGCGTGTGTTTATTACCGGCATAATGCCTCTCCCAAGGTTTAATTGTACAAGTATGTATGTTTATAATCTTTAATTTAAAATAAGAAATAGCCAACACTTTCATATAAAAAAAAAACTCTTTTTGACATCAATCAACAACATACAGACTTTTATACTGCTAAAAAAAATGAAAAAATTTAGAAAGCTGTTTCATCTTTCTCAAGGAATTTTATCTATAAAAACTCTGATATTTTCTTAAACCTTTCATTTATTATTAAGTCACAATAGTTCTTTGTGGATTTTATTTGTCCTGTGCAAAACAGAGTCAACGAATGAACTACTTTAGCTTCTGAAATTAACTACAATAAAGAATCTAAAACCAGACACCAACTTGATTTTAACAAAACCCTTCCTAATTACCCTTCTATAACATTTAATATTTCATAGACATTACTAACACTTCATTCTGGTCCAAAATTTATTTTGTTCAAAATAATTATAGAGAGACATACACATACAGCATAATATTCATTCCAAGTAAACTTGTACATGTAATGCAAATCCTGCTAAATTTAATAAATCACTACTTTGAAACCTCATAGCAAGCAGCAGACAAACTGAAGGTATTTTATGTTCTGTCATAGTCACAAATTAAATGCATTTCTTTCTTAAGTCAATATTTCCAACTTCAGAGGAGTCAGTTTATCCATTCAAAATTATCCATTATCCAAACCCTAATAAATCAGAAACTATTCTTCCCAATAAAGGAAAAGCATTTAGACAAAGGTAACCACGAAAAGAAAGAATCTGTTAAAGCTGATAACTATTTTATAAACAATTTTCCATTTGTTATATAGGTTAAATTTTAAATTTTTAATATGCATGCGTGCATGAATTTATGAGTACATAAATACAACATCATCATTTTAACATCCCACTTTCCCAAGTTAAAGAGAATTTGTTGAGGCAGATTTTCTCCAGCCAGATGCTCTTCCTGTTGCCAACCTTCACCTGTTTCCAAGCAAAGTAATATTTCCCCTTGGCCAGACAAGTTTTCATGTAATATTGGAAATGAAGAACACTGCTTGTAAGATGATGACACACTTTTACAATTATCACATGATGTCAAAACAAGGAGACAGGCACACCTATGCACACCCATACACACACACACACACACACACACACAAACGTGGCGCTTATTTAAAGATGAGTAAGTAAAAGGCAAGCATCAAATGAATCAAATTATAGGCTTGGTTCATGTAGTCCCTCACATCTCTTATTTTACTTGTTTCAGTCATTGGACCACAGACATACTGGGGACACCGCCTTCAAGGATTTAGTCAAATAAATTAACCTCAGTTAACCTCATATTTAAATCTAGCACTTATTCTATCAGTCTCTTTTTGCTAAACCACTAAGTTTGGGCATGTAAATAAATTAACAATGGTGGTGAGAGATAAATACAAAACTCACACACACACACAGAGCCATCATCATCATCATCATCATCATCATTTAATGTCTGTGTTCCATGCTGGCATTGGTTGGACAATTAGATAGGATAATGCACTGAACAGAACTGTAACTAATCTGCACATCCTATGATAACTCATGGATGGTTATTCTACGATTTCCCCTCACAGCTGCACTAACATTTGTGATGTCTTTCTCAGAACGTTCGTCAATATCGACATTTTTTCAGCCATCTTGGAAACGTCTGAACCACTCCTACACTTGTGTGCAGCTCATACACTTTCTGCCACTTTACATATGCCTTTGAGCAGGTATCGCCATGACAACTTTCTCTGTCATGGTCAATGTGATGATCAAACGCTACAGACATTCTTTACTAGCACTCCTGTACACAGCAGAAATGAGATAGAACATTAAAACTTAGTGTACATGCACAGCAGAATCCAAGGTCAACCTTTGCCAAGCAGCTTCACTCTGCATGCTTTAGCTTCATTACTATGGCAACAGTCCGGATACTTATTGATCAGACCTATATATTTATTTATTTATGTGTTTCAGCCAAGTGGCTGCGGTCATGCTGGTGCACCACCGTGAGCATATATATATATATATATAAGATATGATAGGAATGGTTGAAACACCTTTAATTACACATATATATCTGCTAGATCACTTGGGATGGGTATTAAATAACAATAAATATAAAAAAAACAACTCATTGAAAACACTTCTGATTACAAGGAAAAACAAACTCAAACATTGAAACCCTTTATCTAACATCTATAAGATAATTATTGATTGATGTTATAAGAAGCTATCTCTAATTGCATCTCCTTCAACCATGTCCAGGCCAGGAATTCTATCAGAAAAGACAGGAAGAAGGTTCTTTTAATGCACCTACTTATACTCATAAATGATAGCGGGTTGGGGGTTTAAATAATTTTTTAGATGTCATGAACTCTAATGAGTAAGCAATAAGTAAATTCTGTTATCTCTTTGAGTAGAAAAGAAGTTAATGACAGGGGGAAAACTGTCCCACACTTCAAATCCACCGCCACACCCTGCAGATACATAAATCTATGAGAGGAGACCCACAGTAGAGAAATATATGAAAACAGAAAATGTGTGTGTGTGTGCGTGTGTGTGTGTGTGTGCACGCGCATATCAACATGGAGGGAAGGGCTTCTGCATAGTTGCTTGACCTGTTAGAAATAGCAATTAATTCACCCTCAAATCTGAACTCGTAATCTTAAATAAAGGACACACAGGATATAGCTGGAATGCTAAAAGATTTGACTTAGCCTTTTGCCTACTCCAGGTCGATAAAACAAGTAAAAATGCAAGTCAGACTATTACCTCATCAATGCCACCCCACCACCAAAATATCCAGATTTGTTTAACATTATTATTATTATTATTATTATTATTATTATTATTATTATTATTATTATTATTATTAAGGTGGCGAGCTGGCAGAATTGTTAGCATGCTGGCCAAAACAGACACAGAACATGCAGTAGTCTTCTGCTTAGACGGCTCCTGTCAAACTGCCCAACCCATGCCAGCATGAATGGCAGACGTTAAACAATGATGATGATGATGATGATGATGATGATTATAATGATGATTGTTTTGAATAATCATATATTATCTTGAGTTTCAAGATTTTGATGATAACTGTATATTTTTAGAATGGCATTGTAGGGTAGGTGTAAGAGACAGGATCTGGCTGATTTGAGTGTAAAACGGGTAGAATATTTGGGCTAGACATGGCTGGCTTAAATGTTATAAGCTAAATTCTCTCTCTCTTTCTCAAAAAAAAAAGAGACAGTAGCATTGGCCAGTATATGCTGGTGTGAACAGGCATTTGGTTGTGACTTGTCTGAGAAAATTCCATATGCATAGAACTCAAGTGGTTTACTCATATAGCTTACAGGGAATTATGATTTTGTGATCTAAAACAGGTAAAGTGCTACTTTAAAGGTATCTCACAATCTCTCGTCAATCATACAAAGCAACGTGCACACACACACACACACGTTCAAGATTAAAATCTTTTGTAGAAACAAAAGACAAAAACCACAAAAAAAAAATGAGAGAAAATATATGCTTCAAGAGTGGGCAGGGTGGACCTACCACCTTTCAGGGTCTGGCAGTTGATAGCAGTTCTGGTGAAGGTGGTTTTGATGACTACCCCTCCACCACCACCACCACCACCACCACCACCGATATCTTTGGTAATAACCTAAATCAATTTTATGTAGGTTGTAGAGCCTGAGAAAAAATGCATATTGTCCAGACTTGACCTAAAAGTATCATCATCATCATCATCATCACAATCAGCTTCATCAAACATGACTCTGTTGCTTTTACTTAACCTGAAAGAAGAAGCACTTAGCTTCTAACAGTTTGTAAACTGATAACTGTCTTATGCTAATTCCACTATGTCTTACCTCCACTCCCTTCACCTTAAACACACATTTCTGTATACTATCACAAAAGTTTTCACCTTATCAAGTACCTCCTCGCAAAATACTTAAGATAGGCAGTTCTACATAAGAGAAATCCAGGTTGTTCTAGACCTACTTTACTATCACTATCACTGCTGCTGCTGCTACTACTACTACTACTACCACCACCATGCCAACACCACTATTACAATAAGGTTACATGGAAAAATTAATTTAATAAAGAACCTTTACCTTCTGACAAAAAGCTTTATGGCCATGCACAATTCTATCACAGCAAACTAAGGAAGTTCAATACAACTAGAAATATTGATATTGAATGTGGTGACAATATTTTGGTCTCTGCTCTCATTTTCAATTAATTATATCTAAGATGGTGGAGGCGCAATGGCCCAGTGGTTAGGGCAGCGGACTCGCGGTCATAGGATCGCAGTTTCGATTCCCAGACCGGGCGTTGTGAGTGTTTATTGAGCGAAAACACCTAAAGTTCCACGAGGCTCTGGCAGGGAATGGTGGCGAACCCTGCTGTACTCTTTCACCACAACTTTCTCTCACTCTTTCTTCTTGTTTCTGTTGTGCCTGTAATTCAAAGGGTCAGCCTTGTCACACTGTGTCACACTGAATATCCCCGAGAACTATGTTAAGGGTACACGTGTCTGTGGAGTGCTCAGCCACTTGCATGTTAATTTCATGAGCAGGCTGTTCCATTGATCGAATCAACTGGAACCCTCGACGTCATAAGCATCGAAGTGCCAACATAAACATAATATCTAAGATGGTAGGCATGAGGTCATAAAATTTGGTGAGACATGGGTTACCAATATTTAACTCTTTAGCTTTCAAACTGGCTATATCCAGCCCAAATATTCTACTCATTTTATGGTCAAATCAACCAGATCTGGCCTCTCACACTTACCCTACAATATCATTCTAAAAATAAACAATCACATCACTGAAATATCTCAAAGCTTTGAGATAATACATGATTAATTCAAAACAATATGAATGAATAAAAAGCATTACATTTGTCAGCATTATCTGAATATTAAAGTGTTAAAATACTGATGAAATACCATACTTGACTGGTACTTTATTTTTTATTTCCCAGTCCAATCCACTGAAGGATGGAAAAGCAAAGTAGATAGACCTTAATGGGATTGGAACTCTGAATGTAAAGAGCCATAACTATATACTGCAAGTGTTACGAATATTAGAATGTTTGTACAACATTAGCATTTCTGCCAAACAATCACCCTTGCACGCTTTATAATGATAATTTCAAATTTTGGCACAAGGCCAGCAATTTCAGGAGAGAGATAAGTTGATTACATTGACTCCAGTGTTCAACTGGTACTTATTTTATTGATCCCCAAAAGGATGAAAGGCAAAGTCAACTTCAGTGGAATTTAGACTCAGAGTCACCAAGTATTCTGCCCAGGTATGCTACCAATTCTGCCAGCTCACCAATTTTGATCTCTTACTCTTTTACTTGTTTCAGTCATTTGACTGCGGCCATGCTCGAGCACCGCCTTTAGTCGAGCAAATCGACCCCAGGACTTATTCTTTGTAAGCCTAGTACTTATTCCATCGGTCTCTTCTGCCGAACCGCTAAGTTACGGGAACGTAAACACACCACCATCGGTTGTCAAGTGATGTTGGGGGGACAAACACAGACACACAAACATACACACACATATATATAGATATACATATATATACAACGGGCTTCTTTCAGTTTCCGTCTACCAAATCCATTCACAAGGCTTTGGTTGGCCCGAGGCTATAGTAGAAGACACTTGCCCAAGGTGCCACGCAGTGGGATTGAACCCAAAACCATGTGGTTGGTAAGCAATCTACTTACCACACAGCCACTCCTGCGTCTTGATAATAATAATAATAATAATAATAATAATAATAATAATAATAATAATTATTCTTTCTTTCCATTATATGCATGCACAAGGCCTGAAACTGTAGGGGAGGAGGCAATCAATTACATTCACCCCAGTGCTCAACTAGTATTCATTTTATCAAACCCAAAGAATGAAAGATAAAATTGACTTCAGTGGAATATAGAGAGCCAGAACAAATTTCTGTTACGCCAGAATAAATTTTGCTAAGCATGTGGTAACAATTCTGCAGGCTCAGCACATAATAAAGATTTATTGGGAATAATTTAAAAAAAAAAAACAGGGGAGAAAAGAGGAAACTCAAAACAGAGAACATATCATAAGAACAAAACCCTGATGAGGCAATAAAGGGGGAGGGACAAGGTATTTATGTGGTTACTGGATCATCTAGAAATTAGAAAATCTCAAAGATCTCACACTATTGTCTTAAAAAATGAAGGACATGATGTCATGTCTCAAAAAAAAAAAAAAAAATTAACATGATTGAGTTGTGGTGGCAATAATGTCCTTGATTACAAATTCTGCTTGATCTGAGCTAACTTAGGTCTAAATAATAAGAGAACATAGGTGAAGGGTCTGTAAGCAATGTTTATGATTGTCTCTTTTCTATTTTGTCTCTCAAGATTTCATTTGAAACATTTTCTGAATTTAATATTTATAAATATTAGGGCTGCAAGCTGGCAGAATCGTTAGCATGCCAGACAAAATGCTTGGCAGCATTTCTTCTGACTTTACATTCTGAGTTCAAATGCCACTGGAGCTGAATTTGCCTTTCATCCTTTCAGGGTCCATAACACAAGTACCAGTAGAGTACTGAGGTTGATGCAGTCGGCTTATCCCCTCCCCTGAAATTGCTGGTCTCGAGTCAAAATTTGAAACCAATACTTATAAATACTAAATTTAAGGTAATTAAAAATTTTTAAGGACTAAAAAGAGAGAGAAAAAAACTAATTTAATCTAGTCTTATTAGGAGAGAATGTGATATAGCAAAAATTTGAGAAAATGATTAGGTTAAAAAAATTAGTTGGTGTAGAATATAAGAAAAAAAAAACACAATAAGTCAATTAGATAAAAACCATGAAGAGATAAGCTAAGAATAGAGACCAGAATTAATTTCAAATCAACATTATTAACAGATAAGTTAAAATTACATACACAACTAATGTAACAAACCTATTAAATTTAATTAGTACTTAGTGTTAAAAACACTAGCAATGGTGGTGGGTGTCTTCAATATGCATGTTTCCATATCATATTTTTTACTTCAGCTTTTATCAGCCAGGGGATTAAATTTGGATGTATTAGTGTGTACTCTGAAGCATTTTACTTTGTGGTTCAATGACCTTCATAACACCACAATGTAAGACTGCTGCTTTATTTTTGGTCAGAATGAATGAAGCAAAGAGAATAAGGTGTATTGTTGAAGGACAGAAGTATAAGAGGCACACACATTGCTTTGCAACCATGAGGTTTCGGGTTCAGTCCCACTGTATGGTACCTCTGGCAAGTGTATTCTACTATAGCCTCCAGCAGGCCAGTGCTTTGTGAGTGAATTCACTCAATGGAAACTATGTGTGTGTGTCTGTATTTGTCCCACAACTGCTTCACAAGTGTTGCTGGTTTATTTACATTCCCATAACTTAGTGGTTCAGCAAAAGAAACTGATAGAATTAGTGCCATGCTTAAAAAATGTATAGGGAATCGATTTTTTCAACTAAATCCTTTAAGGTGATAACCCAGCATGGCAGCAGTCTAATGATTAAGACAAGTAAAAGAGAGAAATACTAGCAGTGTATCCCCAAATCCTTAGGGATACACCTAAACAGCTAAGTCAAAGTAAACATCAGTGGCATGGATAGGGGAGGCTGGTATGCATGGGTGACTGCTGGTCTTCCATAAACAACCTTGCCTGGACTTGTGCCTCAAAGAGGATCTTTCTAGGTGGAATCTCATGGTTATTCATGACCAAGGTGGGAGGGGCTCTTTACCCTTTTAAACTTTATGATGGATTAAGTTACCTCCAAAGCTTCAGAGCTCATATCTCATAACAACTGTTTTATTGTGCTCTTTCAACAAAACAAATCTACCAGCCTTAGTTTATGCTGTAAGAATATACAATCTCATTGGATCAAATACTAGTTCAATGTTACTAGAGAGAATGTTACTTATAAAGACTAGCAACCAACCCAATATGATATGTCTCTTTTATTTAACACTACAAAATGCTGCTGTTTACAATCAGGTTATCATCTCTAACTTCCATCCGTTTAAAATTAGAAACAGTTACGTTTGACACAGCAATAGGACACTACTAGTATTTCTTAAAATCGCAATGTTAATGCCCTTAAAAATATTATGTCAAATACCTCCCACCCAGCCTTTTGTTTTGGAAGAAAGCATTATTGCTCAACAATAAACTGAAAATAAACTGATGTGGTTTCATAACAAATGCAAAATTTTTTTCGCAAGAGAACATGCATGTTATGCACATGCTTATTTTCTCGTTTCAATACTCATATCATTAATCCTTTAAAATTTTAAGACTAAGTATTTACATAACAATGTCTTTGAAAAGAGGTCATTATTCTTGTTCCCATAATTTAATTTTTTTTTTTCATTTCATTTTAGTAATATATTGACATCTGACACAGATATAGAGAGAAGGGTGAACCAAGATTGTGTTACAGCCATCCCTTTCTGAAGGGCATTAACTAGCAATGAAAATGTAAATAAGTAGCTTCAACACGAAAATTAATAAAATCAAAATCATATCACAGAGCTTACTTCTACATCGTATCAGACACCTCTATCACAGCTCCCATCTGGTCATAAAACACTATTATACATACATTAACAAAATAAATGAAAGAAGTTTCTCTGTAGACACTCAACCTATTAAAAATGGCAGTTAAATCTACCTCAAATCACACACTATTGCAGTGGTTTCCAAACTTGTCTGTTAACTCATAGCATACTTTAAATAAAAATATTTTGGTGGCCTTTGTGCATAAAATAAAAAAAATGCATTTAAAAACAAAGCTATTTATGTATTTTAACCAATAAATATAAATAATTTAAATAACCATATTTTAGTTTAGTTAACAAATTTACAGATATATTTCATATTACAGTTGTGGCCAAAAGTTTGGAACATTTTTTAAAAAATTGAAATTGTTATGTCCAAGTACAATTCAATTCAAATATATACAACATAGATATATAATTTTCTAATAATTGAGCTAATGGTTCAATATTTTCTAATTGAACCATTGGATCAGTTATTAGGTCATTATATCCCTATGCTGTATATATTTGAATTAAATTGTACTTGGGCATAATAATCTTAATTTTTAAAAAATGTTCCAAACTTTTGGTCATGACTGTATATTAACCTTTTTGTTACCATATTTCTGTCAACATATACTGTCTTTGTTTTAATTAATTCTTAAAATAACGAAGTATGTCGTAAAATAACTTTCTCGTTATTAAGCAGAGGTCTAGTACAAATCAGCATAAAATTTTGATGGAAGATTATAATTTATGCCTCTTTAAATCAGTAAGTTTATGTCATAGAACCTGGGGCAGTTTCAGGCAGGTTGGTTTCAAAAGGGTTAAGATATTATATCTAAGATTTTAGTTTGTATTTTTCACATTCTTTAAAAATAAAATATTATTTTTGTGACACATCAAGTTACATCTTGTGACACACTGATGCACCACAGCATACCATTTGAGAACCACTGACTAACCATCTTAAAAAACAATGGATAGGACATAGTAATGATAATGTAGTCTTAGCTGCACTACATCTAAAAATAAGATGAGAGGTCACGGCTGAAATATCTTTGATCACAGATCTAATTGGTCAGGGCTTGCTTAGGGCTTAACAACAACATTAACAAACAAACAAAAGAAAACAAGAAATTAAGCGTGAATAAAACATAAGAGTAAGCCAAAACATTCATGTTCTCTTTCATTTGTTTGGTATCAGTATACAGTTTCTAAGTTCTAAAGAGGTCACATTCCAAAACATTTTATATATGTGTGTGTGGAGAGAGAGAGAGAGAAATATATAGAAAGGAGATTTGTTTATAAAGAAATTATTTTAGATACGCAACCATCTTCAAGAGAAGGAGGAGACAATAGGAGGGAAAGAGCGAGAAACAGACAGATTTCTATTTGATAAAACATGCTCCTCCTATCAAGAAAATCTACAGGTACCAGCGTGTGGAGAGTACATAGCATGTTAACAGTCTGATATTAAAGAATGACCATCTTACTAATTGGCAAGAAAGAAAGGATAAAAACTATTGCAAAATGTAGATTAGATCTCAAATTTCAGGCAAGCGAATAAACTAAAGCTGACAATTTTTTTTTTTTTTTTTTTTGTGATAGAAATTTGATAGTTTTCTGTCTCTTCAGAGACTGCTATTTCTTTAACTCTTTCATTACCATATTTCTGTTGAAATATACTCCCTTTGTTTTAATCAATTTTTAAAATGATTAAGAATTTAGTAAAATAATTTTGTCATTATTAAGCTGGTGCTTGGAACTTAAATTAGCACAAAATATTGATGGAAGATTTTAATTTAGACCATTTTAAAGCAAGAAGTTTGTGTCCTAGAACAAGAGATGTGGCAGATGAGTTGGTAACCAAAGGGTTAAATAGCATGTTTAGCCCCAGGTCAATCTTGATTGAGCAGACTTCTAGTTAAAATCATTCAGCCATTTGCAGACTACACATAGCTAATGCTAATGTAATGTAATCTTCAACGTTCTCCTTTTGTTAGATTGTAGGGTGTGAACTATGTAAAATTTGGCTGCTATTTCAAACAAGTCAACTGGACCAAGCAGGAACTCCTTTGTTGGCTTGTGTTTTTTGAAATTTTGTTTTTTTTTGTTTTTGTGGAGGACTCAAGACGTGACAATAAGTTCAAATTTTAATACACTATTACACAACTGTCATTTGGAAAATTATGAAGGCCACAACTTCCTCATTAGCCTCACCCACAATATTGAAACTACACATCTAATTAAGAATTCATTATCCTCAATATGGACTTGTCTGTACTGCCAAGTTCATTTCCTTGTGTGTGTGTGTGTGTGTGTGTGGATATATATATATATATTTGAGTGAATATGCACAAGGATAAAACAAGATTTTGTATGAACATCCAGTCTACAGCAGTAAGAATCTAAGTAGATTGTTCATCACACTCTCTCTCTCTCTCTTTCGTTTTCAGTATTTCCTTGTCAAGGATATTTCCAAGGTTTGTTCATCACTCTGGTAATTATTTGATTGTCATTGAAGGAATTTCGAAAGGTAAAGTCTGTCCCAACAAGACTTATGACAGATATCTAAAAGGAGAACCTCTTTTGTAACAGAAACACACAAATTAGGATGTGCATGCCCAGATGAAAACAAACCTGTTAGCGTAAGATAGTTCATCTTAAAGAACAGAAGGCTGATATGTAGTGTGAAAGAAAGCGATTGACAAATCTTCCTAAATATCAATGAGTTGCAACCTGTGCCTCCCCCCCACCACCACCACCACTCATCAGCTGCTAAATGGTATGAAAATGAGATAGGTGAACAGTAGAGATCCTACAGTAAATGAAAAATTCCTGAATGAAAACCAGCAGGAGGAAGACCACATTTAGTTAAGATGAAAAATATATTTTAAAATCATTTGATTTCCAAAATAACAACAGACATGCAATGAAAATAATTCAGTGGGCTATCTTTACAGCTTACTGAATTATTACAGGTGTGGCTGTGTGGTAAGAAGTTTGCTTCCCAACCACATGATTCGGGGTTCAGTCCTACTGCATGGCACCCTGCTATAGCCTCAGGCCAACCAATGCCTTGAGAGGGGATTCCATAGAAGGAAACTAAAAAAAGCCCATCACATATATATATATATACTTGTATGTCTGTGTTTGTCCCCCCACCCCAGCGCTTGACAACCAATGTAGGTGTGTTTACATCCCCATAACTTACCGGTTTGGCAAAAGAGACCGATAGAATAAGTACTAGGCTTACAAAGAATAATTCCTGGGGTTAATTTGTTTGACTAAAGGGAGTGCTCCAACATGGCCACAGTCAAATGACTGAAATAAGTAAGAGAATAAAACAATAAAAGTGGGTGTGTGTATGTATGTATGCAAATATATGTATGTAAATATACATATATATATATAATATATAAGGAATAGCTGTGTGGTTAAGAAGTTCTCTCTGCAACCATACAGTTTCAGGTTGAATCTCACTATGAGGCACCTTGAGTTAGTGTCTTCTACTATAAGCCCAAGCTGATCAAGGTCTTGTAAGTGGATTTGGTGGACAGAAATTGTGTGGAAGATCGTCATACATGTGTGTGTGTGTGTGTGTGTGTGTGTGTGTGTGTGTGTGTGTGTGTGTGTGTGTATGCACACGGACCTTTGTGTTTGTCCCCCCCCCCCACCACCACCACTTGACAACTGGTGTCAGTCGGTTCATGAGCTTGTAACTAAGCAGTTTGACAGAAGAGACCAACAGAATAAGTACCACACTTATAAAATAAGCACCGGGATTGATTTATTTAACAAACCCCTTCAAGGTGGTGTTTCCAACATGGCTGCAGTCCAATAACTGAAACACATAAAAGATAAATGATAAGATTCCAAAGGTAGCTATTGCACCACTCTGTGCTCAAGATGATAGTGGCAGTAGTGGTGGTGGTGGTGGTATGGTGGTAATGATTATGTTTGTGACATTAAAGTATTAGAGTTCAAAACCGACTATACTCTATGGGCTAAGTCATATATGTTATTTTAGCTGTGAACTACTACTACTACTACTACCACCACCATCACCGCCACCACCTCACTGCAGTCTACAAGACAGGATATGGGGAAAAGGTGGCTGCAGGAGGTACATCATATTCGAGTCAAGAATTTCTTAGGATCTCAGAAAATGTCTGCACATACTGAAGACTAGAATTCACAGAAGGGAACAGGAGGGGTCTCAGAAAGTAATTTGTACATTCTGATGAAATTCCTCTCAGAAGTCCTGACTACTACTACTACTAATAGTAATAATAAACTCTTCTCAGAAGCCCTGACTACTACTACTACTACTACTACTATTACCATTAATAATAATAGTAATAATAATGATAATACTGTCAAGTGGTTAGAAATTTAAAGGGCAATCAGATGTAAAAAACCACTTGATCAACAATATACAAATGTCTAAATTTTTTAAAGGGAAGAAAGGGGGTTGAAATGTATTTCCACCTACGCTAATCTAGGAAAATGGGTGTAAAGCAATTTTTATTTATTTATTTACTTGTTTCTGCCATTAGACTGTGACCATGCTGGGGCATTGCCTTGTAGAGTTTTACTCAGACTGAACCCCAGTATTTATTTTTTTTTTTAACTCTGGTACTTATTCTATTGATTTTCGTTGCTGAACAGCTAAGTTACAGGATGCAAATAAACCAGCACTGGTTGTCAAGCGGTGGGAAACAAGACACACACACACACACACATATATAAACTGTGTGGAAACCTGTTGTGTATATATATATATATATATATATATATATATATATTTATTGAGAAAAAAGGTCGCCAGAATTTTGGAAAAAAATCTTTTTATTTATTCATTATTATTAGTGATTTCGTTCATTTCTTGAACTTGTCAAATAGAATTTGTTCAAGAAACAAACGAAAGCGTTAATAATAATGAATAAATAACTAAAATTCTGGCGACCTTTTTCCTCAATATTCAATATCTGTACACCACACCTAACACTCTACACGCACACACATATATATATATGTAGCCGGCTTCTACAGTTTCCATCCACCAAGTCACTCACAAGGCATCAATTGGCCCAGGGTTACAGTACTGCCCAAGGTGCTGTGCAATGGGAACGAACCCAAAACCACATGGTTGCAAAGCAAGCTTCCTAGCCATGCAGCCCTATCTAGTTAAAAAAGAAAAAGAAAGAAAATTTTAAGATGACTAATTCTGTACTGATATGATACAGTATGTAGGATGAACATTTGGTTATCAGAAAAGGTGTTGAGTGGTGAGCGACAAGAAGTTAGTGAAAGGCAAACAGAGGTGGAATAAAAACTATATATATGTGTGTATATGTGTGTGTATGTATGTATATATAAAAGGGGAGGAGAGAAGACTATTATAAAAGGTGAGTTAATGAAATTCATGGAAGCACACTATGATAAACGATTACAAAATTGTTCTGTATCCAGCTACCTAGACGGCTTCAGAGTTGTTAGTCTCTAAATGACATCATAGTTGCTCTACCAGATAATGCAAAAAGGTTTACTATATTGGGCAAAACAGCGAAAAGACGTGGCATAGCAAGATTTATTAGAGCAAATGAGAGTAGGCTGGTTATGGATGTAGTGTGCGTGTGTGTCACTGCTGTTTGACAACTGATATTGGTTTGTTTACATCCCTGGAATGTAGCAGTTTGACAAAAAAACAACCAACAGAATAAGTACCAGACTTATAAAATAGATATTGGGGGGGGGGGTCAATCTGTTCCACTAAATGCAGTGCCCCAGCATAACCACAGTCCAATGATTGAAACAACAATAAGAGATAAAAGTGTTTGAGATAGTGAGGAATTAATAACATTATAATTGAAGAGGTTTAGAGAAGAAAAATGTTTTAATATTTACATCTGTGCTAAATTTGATAATTGCCAAATGGATAAGAGTATTGTAAACCTCAGTTGAGAAACAAAGGCTTCTAGTTCAAATGGAGTCAAGTCTTATGCAAATTGGGCTCATCTTATGTTCCCCACCCATTACCGACTGCTCTCTCTCTTTCTTTCTCTCTCTCTTCTCCTTCCCACTCTTTCTCTGGATGGTGATACAATTGAACAAGAAGGGACTCAAATATATTCCAAACCAAACCAAACCAAACTACTGAAATATCTTGATCATCTTCTACTTACTAACTAAAAGTGAGGTCACAGAAAATAATTATCAACAGGTAGAAATAACATTGCACAGCAAGAAAATTTCTGCTAAGGAAGTTCAACACACCACATGGAAGTTTCTAATTAAACAGAGAATAATTAGGCAGGGAAACCTGAAGCAGTAAACGATGGAGTTGTAAGGAGGACATGCCATTGATCAACTTGGGACTGATGATGAAAAGACTTTGATGAACCTAGCCGACTGATTTAGTGATCAGTCAATTACTTAATTGGTTAAATGTTAATGAACTGACTAATAATAATAATAATAATAATAATAATAAAAAGTGAAACGGAACCAGTGTGTGTGATTATTGTTGGCAAAATGACCTTCTCAAAATACGACAAAATCTGTTTTAAACACAAGAGTTCACACCAAGAATCTTGCAAACCGAATACAAAAGCAAATAATTAAATCACTTGTAAAGTTAGTAATCATTGTTTTTGTGTGTGTGTGTGTGTGTGAGAGAGAGAGAGAGATGAGATGAGATGGAAGCATTATTATGTTTAAATGAGAAGTAGGAAGAAACATTGTCAGATTGCTGAGTTTTTGTCGGAGAACTGTTTTGGTTTTTGTTTTCTTTTTTTTTGTTTTGGTTTTTTTTTTTTCCTTTTCATCAAAGCTGCTACTGCTGCTGTACCCCACAACTATGAGCTGGAAGAGTTAGATCTGGCAACAGGCTAAACTATGTGCGAAAACCTAACCTTCCAACGCACAGGCATGGCTTTATCAATAGCAACATCATGCAATGGCAACAATGAAATAAATAATAACAAAAAAAAAAAAATTTAGAGAGAGAGAACAAAAATGACAGAAAAAGCAAAATGAAAAATGAAGAAGGAAAAAAGAAAGATGAGAGATAGAGAAGAGGGGGTAGAAAAGTTAAATTAAGAAATTTGGTAATATTCAAATTGACTGGTACTGAAGAAATAATAGTTTGTTAGAATTTTAGCTGTGACTAATCAATAACAACTGAATTACTAACAAACTGGTAGCTAGGTAATTAATGTTTTAATCAGATTTCTAGAGTGGTCAGTAAAGCTGTTTATGATACAGATATTAAATTTTCTTGGAACAATTATCCACTAAAGTCCTAACAGATATGAAAGAATAATTCCACTATTTAACTAAACTTTGATGACTGTCTTTCCTGGTTAGTACTTTATGGACTGAGCAAGCCATATTTAAAAACAATCTAAAAGTTACAGATCAGACCAAATGAGATTAACATCAATCAACTCATTGGTAAAGGTAGTAACTAGAAAAATGTATTTACTTGAAAATAATGAAGTTATATGAGACAATAGTTAATATCATCATCATCAACATTTAATGACCGTCTGTTTTCCATGTTGGTATAGATTGGACGGCTTGACAAGAACTAGCAAGGACAGGGGCGGCACCAAGTTCCATAGTCTGTTTTGGTTTGGTTTCTATGGCTGGATGCCTTTCCTAACACCAGTCACTTTACAGAGTGTACTAGGTGTATTTTACATGGCACCATCACCAGTGCTTTTTATGTGGCACCAGCATCCATACCAATGCTTTTTACATGGCACCTTGATTTTAGGATCTCAATTCTGTTGTGTACAGTAATGTGCCACACATCTCAGTCCTCTGCCATATGCTTCATAAGAATCAGCATTTTGAGATTGGCCTTCAATACAAGTTAACATAGTTTATTATCAAGCACAATCTCCACCTTTTTATTGCCTAGTATGCCAAAACCAACTTCAATTTCTTTTCCAGTTAATATATCATGTCAGTCTTGAGCTTTAGGAACCATTAGGTTGGTTACCTAGTTTCCATAGCAAACAAGTGACTGTAATCATAACATTCTCTCTGAATGGGATGCCAGTCCATTGCAAAGTTACTCATTTACAGCTGAGTGGACTGGAGTAACATGAAATAAATGTTTTACTTAAGAACACAACATATTGCCTCATTTGGAAATCTAAACTACAATCTAATGTTTATGAGTGCAACATCATAACCACTAGGCCATATATCAACACAGCACACCATACCAACTATTAAACTGCTTGCTAGTTGGTAAATCAAGCCCCTAACAAACCACCTGCTTGTTAGTACTACGAAGCCTATATCAAGCCATTATCAAACTGCTTGCTAGTTAGTTAAATACATCTGATATTGAATTACTTATTAGTTAGTATATCAAGTCACCATCAAATTGCTTGCCAGTTAGCTTTTCATTCCACTATCAAATTGTCTGTTAGTTAGTTTAGGTAAAGGTCATGAATGGCCATGGGATTGCATCTAGAAAGTTCTCCTCTGAGGTACAAGTGCGTGCAAAGTTGTTTGTGGAAGACCAGCAATCGCCCATGCATGCTAGTCTCCCCTTTCCATGCCACCAATGTTATCCATGGGATAGGCAAAGGCCGATACAGCTTGGCACCTGTGAGGTCGCAACTCATTTCTACAGCTGAGTGAACTGGAGCAATGTGAAATAAAGTGTCTTGCTCAAGATCACAACACACAGTTCTGTCCAGAGACCAAACTCACAACCTCACAATTGTAAGCCCAATCCTGTAATTACTGAACTATGTGCCACATATCATATCATAATTAAATTATTTGTTAGTTAATTTATCATGCCTGCTATAAAGCTTTTGCAAGTTAGTATACCATACTCACTATCAAAATGCTAATTAGTTAATATAACACACCCATGATTAAATCACTTACTAGTTAGTATACCTTTGAGTTGTTTGCTAGTTTAATACACTTAAACTTCATTCCAAGATAAAACAATGTTATTCATTCATTAAATTATGATATACAACATAGGTACAAGACCACTATATCATGCATGTATTCATTCAATAGGGATAACTATTTATACAGCAATACTACCATTTTAAGAGAAGAACTGTGAAATTTTGAATCAACAAGACACCATAGTTCAACCTGCAGAATTATGTTCACCAATATGATTGGTTGTCGAAGCTAGACTTTAACAACAGTGAATAATAAGTCTTTGATGAAGATTTTGTGTGTCTGTATACATACATATATATATATATATATATATATATATATATATATATATCAAGTTAACCAGTCAACAGGTAATGTTATAATTTATGTATTCGTATACAATTTACACTTCAGATAATAAACTTTCTTTAATATCTATTAGAGTTTAGTATCTTAGTCTTAAGTTTACATAGATAAATAGATAGTTAAAATAACCTACAGCAAGAAATATTGAAAAATTAGGCTTGAGACACCAAATGTTTGTTACTTAACTATCCTACAAGACAATGGGTTAGTGAATATAAGTGTTGAGTATAGTAGTTGAGCTAGTGGACATTAGTTCAATACTGGGTCAGTATATATACTATTTCAGATGGTTTCACAAGCAGGAGAATAACTAAAAGGAGAGACTATTCTGCCTTGGACAATGGAATGAGAATAATCTACCTCTGGAGATTTAAGAAATGGTTTTATTTGAAATTCCAAGAATATTATTGAATACAACAAGCACCTGAAAAAAGTTGGAAGACACAATGTCTGAAAGGTTGTGACTAGAACAACCAAAATGAGAACATTGGTTAGAATAATTTAATGTTTAATAACACATTAGAATGTAACTCCTTTCTGGAAATTCTCCCCTGATTAAATACCCAATTAACCAGTTTCGATATGAAAATTTTTAATTTATTTAATTTAATTTAATTTCTCTAACTGAATCAATTCGATATGGATACGGCTGTAGGGATATGAATTTCATATTATATTGATTTAAACATCTTTGAATAAACTGATGTCTATATGTCAATTTCTCCATTTTCTCATTCATATATATATATATATATATATATATTACATGCAAGGACTTAGAAATTTCTGGTTTGTTGCCCAGGTGTGTATTTGGCCTATCAGGGTGGGTGAATCTTAAATGATGGCAAAGGCAACAAACCCAGCAGATGGAGAAATCTAATAATAATAAAAAAAAGCCTGAGATATGTTATTCATTGAATTTGTGGCAAACATTTGCATCAACTTTCTGTTTCCAGCATTTCCAAAAAGCGTGGCTAGTTCTACAGAAACCTTCATCAATGAAAACAAATCATCTGTGCCAATAGTCTACCAATAATTACTCTATAGCTATTTAGTTTGCTTTGTTTTCATTTATTCTAACTACATTCCCTAATGAAGAAATATAACTATATAACTTCAAAACGATAAGAAGACAACTAACAGTTTGAAAAAAAAAAAATTACGGAGAAGAACATTAATAAAGTATATTGTACTTAGCAGAACTAAATATGTAAGTGTTATTTCTGAATTGACCAATTGCAATGAATATTACACAAATTTCTTAAAGACATAGGGAAAAAATGCCTAATAAGAAATCAAAAACAATATTTTCATACAAAAAAAAAAATGGATATTCTATGAATACAATAAGAATGAAGTAGAGGATAAAAAGAAAAGAAATAGAAAGGGTAGCAGCAATAGAAACAGAAAACATAGCAAAAGTTATAAAAAGATACTTGAAGCTAAATTTTCATAAAACAAAATGTTAAACTAAATAAACACAATGAGGCGTCTATGTATGTATTGATTGTTATCAAACATATCTACATAAATATGTATAACTGTGCCTCTCTGTGCGTGTGTGTGTGCATGCAGAGATGTATGTGTTATTCATGTGTGAATATACAAACTGACCATTCTTTACAGAACAGCACCCTCACAACTGTAAATGCTGCGAATACCACTATCTCCAGGAACACAGGTGATCTGAAATGCTGCTTGTTTCTTCTTTTTCATTTTTTTTTTCTTTTTTTTTTGCTTTTGTTTTGCTCCAGTTTTTCAAAGTCTATCAGTCTTTTCTTTCTTTCTTTCTTTCGTTCTTTTTTGTTTCCTTCTTTCACATTGGTGCCCAGACATTATTTTCGTCACAGGAATCAGTAGAAGAATCAACAATGGTATAATGATAGTTAGAACAACAGTACTAACATTGAAAAGGCAGCCATCTGACAAGGGAGGACACACACCAGCACTGAAAATGTGTCTTGTCTACAACTTGAGCTTCCATTGACAGCAGGGGCAGGTGTAGGCAGTAGAGAGGGGAAGGAAAAATCTCACAGTGAACAGAGTAGGAACCAGAGGCAGAGAGAGAGACACAGAGAACTTACAGCAAGCCAGCTAGTCAGTGAAGCAAGCTAAGTCAGTGGCATTTGACCAACACCAACCTATGAAACTGTCTTAAGCTGAACTGGCAGAGACACTTAAGGTTAGTCTTATAAGCAGATCAGTGTAACTTTTGTACCCTGCTATTCAGATGGATTAGTCCACACAGTGTGTGGGAGAAGATAGAAGAGAGATAGGGAGGGAGGAAAAGGAAGGTGAGGGAAAGTGGGGGGGAGATCTAGTCATGAGATAATTTTACAGAGTCTTGTTAACAAACAAATGAAAAACAATAATAAAAAAACAAACAAATATATAATGAAAGACAATAAGGTTATGAATAATACCAATAATAATAGTAAGAAGGAGAATAGACGGTGGGTGGGTGAGGTGTGTGTGTGGGGGTGGTGGTGAATTTTGAGATGCTTTTCAGTTGAAAGTATGAGTAAAGAAAAGGATCAAAGTTTAGCTGTGTAGGACTTTTGTTATCTGTAGTGTTGCATATGTGACATTGGTCAAGAAACAAGTAACAGAAGAAAGAAAGAAATAAGAAAAGAAAAAAAAAACATCACCAACACATACACACACAAATGTGCCACTTAAAAACCTATCTCATTATATTGAAAATTAATTAGTGAAGTAGATACAGAGGTTAACAGCTGAGAACAGTAAATAAAAAAATAAAACAAAAAATAAAATAAATATTAAAAAAAAAAAGAAACACTTCCAAGAAGATAAAGTCAACAGTCAATACACAATAATTTCATTATTATTATTATTATTATCATTATTATTATTATTATTATTATTATATGTGAGCACAAGATTTAGAAAAATGTATTCGATAAAGTCTAATATTTTCTGTACAAATCTATTCATATTAAAAACCTATATGATCCTCTTCCCGCCTCTCCCCATCTCTCTCTCTCTCTCACTTTCTCAGGCTTTTTCTGTATTTCTATGCTTATTTTATTGTTGCAGTTTTTAATTTTTTTTTTTTTTTTACATATCTGAGAATATCACAATGTTGTTGTTGTTATTTAATCCAGGGTCATCTCAAAGGCATTCCAGTTCCCAACAATAATGTTCCATCTTTGTAAGAGTTGTGCAGAACCACATTGCCTAATGTGTCCTTTCTCTTTATCAAAATGATGTGATTTGAAAGAAACTTGTTCAATCTGCTATTTCTAGCACAGGTTGAACCACCACATAGGGGATAGCCCCAAATTGGCTGTGGCCAAGTAGAATGATCAAACATATTTAAACTGAGACAATTCTGTTTTTTTAATTTTTTGTGTTGTGTTTGTTCAAGAATAGTGTAACCCAGACTGTATTATGTAACATATTCCTTTTTCCTTTAAAAGCATTAACATGTAGTTTCAGTAAGATTTGACTGCTATTTCTAACAACCTTGTAAAGGCACTCATGTTGGCTCAAAATATCACCATGTATTTCTCAGACCAAGTCTCATAGAAACAAAACCATATTCCACCATTACTTTGTTCCCCATCTTTGTACAAATTGAATGGCTGTTTCAGTTGAAACGCACACATTTCATTAGTAAAATCTAGTTTCTTGGAATTGAATGTAAATTTCCTTATACTATAGGCGTAGGAGTGGCTGTGTGGTAAGTAGCTTGCTTACCAACCACATGGTTCCGGGTTCAGTCCCACTGCGTGGCACTTTGGGCAAGTGTCTTCTACTATAGCCTCGGGCCGACCGAAGCCTTGTGGGTGGATTTGGTAGACGGAAACTGAAAGAAGCCCGTCGTATATATGTATATATATATATATATATACGTATGTGTGTGTGTGTTTGTGTGTCTGTGTCTGTCCACCCAACGTTCCTGTAACTTAGCGGTTTGGCAAAAGAGACCGATAGAATAAGTACTAGGCTTCTAAAGAATAAGTCCTGGAGTCGATTTGCTCGACTAAAGGCGGTGCTCCAGCATGGCCACAGTCAAAAGACTGAAACAAGTAAAAGAGTAAAGAGTATACCCTCTTGCTCAGTCATATTTTAATAATTTCATCATTAAAGCTAAATATAGATTCAAGAAATTTTTCAAGTTTAGTAATAAATCTTGTTTATAACTCTCTCGGTGCCATCCAGTGAAGGCATGTGGTTTTGTGGTTAGTGTATTCAGCTCACAACTGTTAAGGTCATAAGTTTGATTCCCAGTCGCATGTTATGTCCTTCAGTAAGACACTTTATTTCATGTTGCTCCAGTTCACTCAACTGGCAAAAATGAATAATACCTATAATTCAAATGAGCCAGCCTCATCACATTGTCACACTGAATCTTCCTGAGAACTGTGTTAAAGGTATGCATGTCTGTAGAGTGCTCAGCCACTTGCACATTAATTTGATGAGCAAGCTGTTCTGCTGACCAGATGAAGTGGAATCCTCATCATCGTAACCAACAGCATGCCAGGTACCATCCAGCCAAAAGACTGGCATACATCATTTACCAAAGGACAGAACTTCCTCAGCTCAAACCCACTGAACAGTAAACATCAAAGTAAAATTCACTACCTATGACCTCTGAAGTTCTGTATAAAGGTGATATTGTATAATTTTTCTGGGTTTATAGTGCTTAGGTTCAACTCTTCTCACAGGATTGTAAGTAGGCAACAAGGAATATGACAGTGTATCATCACTGCCAGGAAATCCTGACATCATTATTTAGTCCTATGAAGAGGGATGATGATCATATAGTGCACATGATCACCCAAAATCATCGAAAGCTCAATCTTACCTGTGACATTTTTAATAGGGTAGAAAATATGAATTGCATTGGATCAATGTCCCTGACCTAGAAAAATGTAAAGTTACAGAAATATCAAAGACAATTCAAAACCAACAAGATCTGCGAGAAGAAGGCTTTCTTTCAGGAGCAGCCTAGAGTTGGGAAGACAGGAGAAAAGTCATTGATGGTCTATGCTGTTTGGGGAACAAAAGAGCTTAAGTAAGCAAATAAGACAATTGGCTCTCTGTTGATTATGACAACGATGGTTCCAGTTGTCTGATCAACAGAACAGCATGCTTGTGAAATTAACATACAAGTGGCTGAGAACTCCACAGACATGTGTACCCTTAACATAGTTCTCAGAGAGATTCAGCATGATACAGAGAGCGACAAGGCTGGCCCTTTGAGTTACAGGTACTAATCATTTTTGCCAGCTGAGTGGACTGGAGCAACCTGAAATAAAGTGTCTTGCTCAAGGATACAATGTGTTACCGGGAATTGAACTTATGACCTTATAATCATGAGCTGAATACTCTAACTACTATGCCACGCACCTTCAATAAAACAATAAAAAGGTTATAAAAGCTTGAATTCATTGTTTTATAGGGTTTGCTCAAAGGACTGTGGCCATGCTAGGCTATTGTCTTCAAGAAGCTTTAGTTGATTATAGTAGCATGGGGTAATAATTCATTCTTCATGTAAGAGATGAAATGCAAAATAGTCATTGGTATAAGAAGGGATAATTCAATTAGGCACAAACACTACAGGATATTTCTGTTTGAATGTACGAGTTCTCAACTGCAGCTGATATATACAAATATATCACAAGCATCTGCATAGTTTCCATGTGCCAAATTTCAGAAAGCATTGGTAAATCTGAGGCTATGCTATAAGGCAATCCAAGAAAGGAGCACTTTGCTGAATGACATGAACCAAAAAATCTCAATCATTAAAAAAAAATCTTGCGACAAAAAGCATTTAAAATTTACCTCTTAGTTACAGAAAGAAAAAAGAAAAAAAACTTAACACTAACTGTAAGCAATTATCAAAGAAGGGAGATAACTTTAAAAAAATTTTGGTTTAACAAAAATATTAATTTACATGCTTAAAAGAAATTTTCGTCTTTGTTAGCCATCTGGCATGTCACTGATTGACTGACTGAACAATAAATCAAACAAACTATTAGTTAATTGGTTAAATGATTAACTAGTTTACTAATAGATAATAAAAGAAATGAAATAGAACCAGTGTGTGAGCTTCATAATGGCTTAATGACCTTCCAAAGAAACAACATCTGTTTCAACATACAGGCTCACATCAAAGAACCTTGCAAACCAAATATAAAAATGAAAGATTTTAAATAATATTTCAAATTTTGATGAAAATTTTAAACTTTTCATAAATACATTTGTAATTATTAGTAAGAGGAGGGACAACACCTATGACCTTGTCAAACTCACCTAGACTAAAAGGAAATGAATAAATAGGTGGAGCTAATATGTCTAATGTCAGATTAACCATTTTGATACTAACTTACCTGAGACAACATCTGGTTCTACGATATTAAACAAACCATTTTGAAGTGTTCATATTTAAATCTTTTATCTTTTTCTTTTACAGTCATTAGGCTGCTGGGATACTACCTTAAAGAATTTTAATTGAACAAATCAACCCCAGTATTTCCTTTTTTTTTAAAGCCTGATATTTATTCTATCAGTCTCCTTTGCTGAACTGCCAAGTTACAGGTACATAAATACACCAACATCAGTTGTCATGCAATGGTGGGGGATAAACACACACACACACACACACACACACACACACACACACAACAGGCTTCTTTCTGTTTCTGTCTACCAAATCCACCCACAAGGCTTTGGTCAACCTGAGGCTGTAGTAGAAGACACGTGCTCAAGGTACTATGCAATGGGACTGAGCCAGGAACCATGTGGTTGGGAAACTCCTTACAACAGAGTCACAACTGTGCCTAAATGTGAGCATTCTATAATAATTTCAGGTGCAAGCCTAGTATTATATTCTAAACACCAGTTTAATAATTCTAACTTTGGCACAAGACCAACAATTTTGAGAGAAGGTGGCCAGTCAATTATATCGACCCCAGTACTTGGTTGGTCCTTTATTTCATCATCCATGAAAGGAAGAAAGGCAAAGTTGACTTTGGTGGGATTTAAATCAGAATGTAAAGCGTCAGAAGAAATGTTGCTAAGCAGCCTGTCCAACATGCCAAACATTGTGCCAGCTCACTAACTTTCAACAGTAATTCAATAATGAAAGGTTACAAAATTTTACAGATTTTCAATGATTTTCAAATATTATTAAAACATAAGGAGGGTGTATTTCATTAGAAATCATCATCATCATCATCATCATCGTTTAACGTCCGCTTTCCATGCTAGCATGGGTTGGACGATTTGACTGAGGACTGGTGAAACCGGATGGCAACACCAGGCTCCAAGCTGATTTGGCAGAGTTTCTACAGCTGGATGCCCTTCCTAACGCCAACCACTCAGAGAGTGTAGTGGGTGCTTTTACGTGTCACCCACACGAAGGCCAGTCAGGCGGTACTGGCAACGGCCACGCTCAAAATGGTGTATTTTATGTGCCACTCGCACAAGAGCCAGTCCAGGGGCACTGGCAATGGTTACAAAAATATTAATGATCAGAGACAATACATGAGCTGAGAGAGATAGTTTCAGAAATGGAAAAGAAGATTAAAATAAAATGTGCAATATGGATACTGTCCCTGAATTATAGCAACTGATCTGTTTCAGATTGAGTAACAATAACCAACCAGTTTCATATTTACAATGATGCTACAGTAATTCTAAAACCTTCAGTTAACTTCATTATCAAATTTGACAACATTCATTTAGCTGTTGTCTCTTGTTTGGGCTTTCCACAATCTAACCCCTCCTAGTGAAGGGAAATACTTGAAATCTAAACAGGATGGATATACTAGTGAGACTGAAAGTGCATACACACACTATCTTTTACAAGGATAATGTGTTTATGAAAAAATGGAATTTATTGCTTAACCAACTATATGCTGCTATTCCAGCAATATTTATCATCTAAAACATTTTATTTATTTATTTTTTCTTTAGTCAACTCAAAAGTTCTATTTTTTAGGGGAGGAAGAATATAAAGTATACACGAACAATTGACAAACACTAAATAAACAATAAAGCACTGTATTATTCCAAAATTTCTGTGATAAAGATATGGGTCTAAAAGTTAGATTCATGGGGAAGTTACTCCACTGTATCATGCATTCTGAAGAATTTTCACGAGGGCAAAGTTGTGGCCCTTTATATCAGCAAAAAACCTTCAACTAAGCCAACATGTCTAGCATTGAAATGTTCGAGCAAAGTGAGCTGTAACACGGCTACACCAAACACTGATCAGCTACAGTTAACTGAATTACATCTGAAAGTTAGTGACTTCTTTGACCGAAAGGTTAATTTACCTAGTTAACTAACCAAGTAACTAAATATGACCTCCATAGCTTGATGCCTCCGGCAACCCAGCAACTATCCTCAGTGAACTTGCAGCTTTCTCTGACATCATCTTAATATACTTTCTAATTATGCTGAAAACTACCTCAATAACTGACCCTTCTATTGGCTCCATTTCAAATTGTTCTTCACAACTTGTATTTATCATTCAACAGCCTGTCATTAAAGCACTTACATACACTTGTACATTCACTGTCCATAACACTGATTTATAAAAAAAAACAAAAAACCCACGATGCCTAGTTATTCAAACACTTCATCTCTTCCATCCTTAAGACAGAACATTAGTTAACATCTTAGTTTCACTTTCTATCTTAACCAACTTCACAATATCACTCCTTGTCCTACCCAATTTTTATTTCATGCCTTCCAAGTTGGTCTCTTAGCAAACAAAGAAAGTGTTTTCTACAGCAGTGCTACTCAAAGAGATGATCCATGGACCGGCAATGGTTCACGAGCCATTAGCTGCCAATACATGGTGAGTTTCCAGAAAAGAAAGAAACATTATAAAATGCTTATAAAATGCTTATGTATTATTGTATTATTTGTTTACAAAATAAATATATGATAAAAAAAAAATTGTCAACTTTTATTATATTCATTATATATATTGTTTCTGGTATAAATTAATATTACTAAGAAATATTACCGGTCCCTGGTACATTGTAAAAAAAAAAAAAAAAGGCCAGTATGCCATATCAGATAGTTTGAGAAGCATTGATCTACAGTGGATTGGTGGATTTGTAAGAATGTCAGATTAAATACTGCTGAAAATACCCAAAGTGCCACAGGACATTTTGGGTACTTTCAGCAGAGTCTAGTCTGTTGCAGGTATTCAGATCAGGTCTAAGATTTGAGAATTTCTTTCGCTCCCCAACTCACTAATTCCAGAGGCCTTTTAAAAAAATGAAGAGCACCACCTTCACTCAAAAAAAAAAAAAAAATTTATAATAATAATAATAATAATAATAATAATGATATTTTCAAATTTTGGCAGAAGAATAAATAAGCATTATATTTGATTAGAGTAAACTGAAGGCCAAAGGGTTAAGTCAATAGAATCATTTCGTCAAAAGAATTCCAACTGTGACCACCTAGTTGAGGATCAAATTAATCAATATGTGAGGGACAGCCATAGTTTTAGTTTTAATTCCACTTGCGCAAGAAACACAGAATTGTGATCTAAACTAATTTATAATTTACCGATGAGCTCCAAATACAAAGGAGATGATATGAATTACATATTAAAAAATCATTTCAGCTGAATAAATAAATATACAATGCCAGCAATTTCAACATCTTTAGAGCATTGGATGAGATTCCTATGTTAACATGTTTCATGATTCCAAAACAAGTTTCATAATTTCATATTTACAATGTTGCTTGTCAAGATGTTAAGCAGTATACATGTATCAGCAAGTTGCCGTCATTTAACAAGGTACAAAGACCAAGAAAAGACAAACAATCACAAGCCAAGAAATGTTGTAACCACTTAAAAGTTATCACTTAGATAAGTTAAAAGTACAGTGCAGGACATTACAGGCAGGGTTTTACAAAAACAAGATTACTGAACAATCCTTGTTTTTGTTTAGCCCCAGGTCAGCACTGACTGAACAGATCTATGATCAGAAGCATTCCACCCAAGACCATCTCAGCCTACTCTGAGGCATTGCGTATATCTAGGATGACATTTATTGATGTGTCCTTTCTTTTACAAGACAATAAATATGCCTTTATTCTTTTACTTGTTTCAATCACTGGACTGCAGATGTGCTGGGGCATCACCTTGAAGGGTTTAATTTGTTAATCAAATTGATTCCACAACTTATTTTAAGTTTGTTACAAATTACAGAAATGTAAAAAAAAAACAACACTAGTAGGTAAGTAGTGAGAGAAAAATACAATGTGCATATCCACAAATACCCCCCCACACACACACACACACACACACACACACACACAGAGCAGGTTTCTTATTTCTTTACTGCCCACAAGGGGCTACACACAGAGGGGACAAACAAGGACAGACAAACGGATTAAGTCGACTATATCGACCCCACTGCGTAACTGGTACTTATTTAACTGACCCCGAAAGGATGAAAGGCAGAGTCGACCTTGGTGGAATTTGAACTCAGAACGTAGTGGCAGACGAAATACCGCTAAGCATTTCGCCCAGCATGCTAACGTTTCTGCCAGCTCGCCGCCTTATACAGGTTTCTGTACAGTTTCCTTCATCCAAATTCACTAACAAAGCAGGGAAATTAATTTACAGTTTACAAAAAACAAGTTTAAAAAACACAGATCATTGTATCACATGCTACAATTCCTTTTCAACAGACATGTAGACATTGCTGGTTCCACATCTTTGGAATGATGGCTATTATTTCTAGTAAGTCGAGAGTCCACATAAAGACTTCGTCATTGGCTCATTAAACAGTTATTGATATTTTAATGGTGTAGGAAACTCCCAAACACATGTTCCATGGTGGCCAGTCAGTGTAAAAAAAACTGGCTCTCCATTGGCTATGAAGAGTTTTCCAGTTGATCCAATCAATGGAACAACCTACTCATGAAATTAACGTGCAAGTGGCTGAATGCTCCACAGACACATATGCCTTTAACATTGTCCTCAGGGAGACTTAGCATGACAAAAAAGATAATAAGACTGGCTCTTTGAATTACAGGTACTACTCATTTTTGCCAGCTGAGTGGACTGGAGCAATATGAAATAAAGTGTCTTGCTCAAGGACACAATGTATTACCAAGAATTGAACTCACAACCATACGATTGTGAATCAAATACCCTAACCACTAAGCCATGCACCTCCACTATGGTCAGTTAGTGTAAGGGAAATAATTACTTCTACATAATATTTGGCAGGATTTGAAGTTTTACATTTAAAATCAAAGAACTAGCAAGATGCACAGAATATACATACTCTCTTTTACTCTTTTACTTGTTTCAGTCATTTGACTGCAGCCATGCTGGAGCACCGCCTTTATAGTCGACCCCAGAGCTTATTCTTTGTAAGCCTAGTACTTATTCTATCGGTCTCTTTTGCCGAGCCATAAGTTACAGGGACGTAAACACACCAGCATTGGTTGTCAAGCGATGCTGGGAGAGACAAACAGACACACAAACATACACACATGCATATATATATATATATATATATACATATACGACGGGCTTCTTCCAGTTTCCGTCTACCAAATCCACTCACAAGGCTTTGGTCGGCCCGAGGCTATAGTAAAAGACACTTGCTCAAAGTGCCATGCAGTGAGACTGAACCCAGGACCATGTGGTTGGTAAGCAAGCTACTTACCACACAGCCACTCCTGTGCCTATTTATTATTTTTTGTTTTGTTTACATATTACAAAGATCTAATAATTCCTAGTCTTAAGTACTCATATATAGTGCCATTTTATTCTTATTAGAAGAAACTAAATTCATAAAAGACATCTGAATAATATCAAAAATATCATGATTACTATTTATCTTTACAATCAACATGTACCGATACAGTCTCAAATTCCTTACTTCAGTTATTATGCTGGTGCAGTTTTTGGTTTAAAAAAATAAAAATAATAATAATAAAAAAATTGATAAAAAAAATCATTATTCACATGCTGCTGTAATTTGATAAGATTTGAAAAGGGTTGGTAAGAGCATTTTACTGAAATCTATATTAATAAATGCTGACTAAAAAGAACATTGCTACTTTAACCTTTCATACCATTTACTTGCATAGATAACACAGATAAACAATCATATTGAGAAAACAGATTTTTAGAGTTGATATTTTCTTTTCAAATCCCTATAAATTTTATTTACTGTTAATGGAGAAAATTGCAGTAACCGTATTAGCCCTTTTGGTATTAAACTACCTGAGACTGACCCCAGTTCTTTGGTACAAATTTCCTATTTTAAAATGTTGTAAATTAAAACTTCCAGCTAAAATTTATGTTAGTTTATGATTCAAACCCCATTTTAATAGTGATAAAGATATTTTACTAAATTTACCAAACTCTATTTTTTTTTCAATATTAATTGAAACAAAGTGACAAGTTGGCAGAATTGTTAGCATGCCAAGCAAAATGCTTAGTGGTATTTTGTCCATCAAGCGAAATCGAAATTGTGATGGCACCTGTACCAGTGGAGCGCTAAGAGCACTGTTCGAGCTTGATCGTTGCCATAGCAGCTGTCTTCTGGCTTCTGTGCTGGTGGCACGTAAATAGCACCATTTGAGTGTGATCGCTACCAGCGTCACCTTACTGTTGTGCCAGTGGCACGTGAAAAGACATTCGAGCGAGATCGTTGCCAGTGCCACTGGACTGGCTCCTGTGCAGGTGGCACGTAAAATACACCATTTTGAGTGTGGCCGTTGCCAGTACCGCCTGAATGGCCTTCGTGCCGGTAGCACGTAAAAGCACCCACTACACTCTCCGAGTGGTTGACGTTAGGAAGGGCATCCAGCTGTAGAAACTCTGCCAAATCAGATTAGAGCCTGGTGTAGCCACTTGGTTCACCAGTCCTCAGTCAAATTGTCCAACCCATGCTAGCATGGAAGGTGGATGTTAAACGATGATGATGATGATAATTTACATTCCACTGAGGTCAGCTTTGCCTTTCAACCTTTCGGGGTCAATAAAATAAATACCAGTTGAGTACTGAGGTCGATGTAACCTACTTACCCCATTTCCAAAATTGCTGCCAACTATGCCAAAATTTGAAACCAATATTAATTGGAACAGAGACAATGTATTTCAACAGTAGTATGGTAACATCTTGGTTTATACCAACCCATCTTAGAGGCTGTGTGGTTAAGAGGTTTACATTGCAAATACAGGCATTTGGGTTCAGCCCCACTGCATGACACCTTGGGTAAGTGTCTTCTACTATAGCTCCCAGGCCAAATAATGCCTTGAGAGTAAATCTGGGAAACAGAAACTATGTGTGTGTGTGTGTGTGTACACATACATGTGTGTGTGTGTGTATCTGTTAGTATTTGTCTCACCACTACCACATAACTTAGCAGTTCAGCAAAAGTATTTGACAGAATAAGTACCAGACATATAAAATAAGTACTGGGGAAATTTGTTTGGCTAAATAAACCCCTTTAAAGTAGTGCTCCAGCATGCCTACAGTCCAATGATTGAAACAAGTAAAAGAAGGATTCATATTTAAATCAAAACCTATTATAATTCATCTAAGAACTTTCAGTTATGTTCCAAACACCATAATAGAAAATCTAACCCTTTAAGCATTTAAACTGGCCATATCAGGTCCAAATATTCCATCTGTTTTATGTTGAAACTGGCCAGATCTAGCCTCTCATACCTCCCCTACAATGTCATTACAAAAATAAACAATTGCATCATTGAAACTTCAAAGATATGAGATAATATGTAATTAATTCACAACGATGTGAATAAATGAGCATTACATATGACAAAGTAATCTGAATGCTAAAGAGTTAATTATCTCTTAGCTTTTACTTGTTTCAATCATTAGACTGTGACTATGCTGGGGCACCACCTTGAAGAATGTTTAGTCAAATGAATCGGCCACGGAACTTTTTTTTTTAAGTATCATACTTATTCTATTAGTTTCTTATGACAAACCACTAAGATACGGGGATGTAAACAGTTGTCAAGTAAGAGAGATAAATAGAGACACAGAAGCATACACACATGCATATATATATATATATATATATATGCAATGGGCTTCTTTCAGTTTCCCTCTGCCAAATACATTGACAAGGCTTTGGTTGGCCCAAGGCTATAGTGGAAAACACTCACCCAAGGTGCCACACAGTGGAACTGAACCTGAAACCATGTGGTTAGAAAGCAAGCTGCTTGCCACACAGTCATATCTGTGCCTAAGAAGAAATAATCAAAATTATTTCACAAAATCTGCATAAATTCTTAATTATTGCCAAAACTAATTGAAACAGACTGGCATTCTATTTCATATGAAATATGGTTGCAAAGAGTTAAGCAGTGTTTCAAAATATTGAGGATATTGGTTAAGTTATTTAGTTTAGCTGGTTAGATAGTAGCAAAAATGTCAGTGGTAATGTACTAAGTTAATGCCATTAATAAATTTATCATGTGACTTGGACGCCAGGTGACCAGCTCCCAAAGATGAACCTCTTCTGTGAGGTTGAGATTGGAAGTAGGTCTCATGGATGTCCAAAACTTTATTTTCATGATTATCTGAAGCAGTCTTTCATGTTATGTGGTATCCTTCCCAACTGCTTGGTGTCCATGGCTGTTAATTGGAAGGCATGGAAGTCTATGTGAGCCGCTGGAGTAAAGCGCTTTGAAACCAAGGAGAGGAGGAGACATCATCAATCCCATGAGGCTGTTGTTCGGGATCATTTCCAGTGCCCTCAGTGCCACAGAATCTGCCTATCTCATTTCAATCTTGTAGGCCATGTCTGCTCCCATGAGAAACAGAGGAGCATGGATGTCTCGGATCGATGCTGTCATCACCTTTGATAGGCTGTAATAAGTTAAAGTGAGAAGAAAATGTGAGGGACAATGGAGAAAATCAGTCCCTCAAGAAAGCCTTTCTCCTGTGGAAAATGGAGTATCAAGCAGTCACTACACCTACACATGAAGAGTCTAATTAAAGAGAATATCAGCTCTGCCAAGGTGTTCTGGTGTTTTTTTTTTTTTTGACAAAGTTAACCCTACTGCTGCTGTTGATCATTTCCAACTGAGTGGAGTGAACCAATGTGAAATAAAGAGCCTTGCTCAATAACACAATGGTCAGGAACTGAACTCACAACCTTAGAATTGTGAGTCTAACAACCTAACCACAAGGCTATGCATCTTCACTTTAACAGATTAGGTTTTCATGCTGATGCTACTACTTTTCCTGAGATCATATATTTAGCATTGTAATAAACAGAAAAGGTCTTTCTGTATAAAGAATAAATGAGATGCAGTAACTTTCAAGGTTCTGAATAAAGTATGGGACCTGACAGATCAACTGAAATAAAAATACTATACTAGAAGGAAGAAATTGAGAAACATCAGAACTGAGTTGGTGGAATAAAGTCGCTGTTGTCATTGTCATTTTTGTTTGATTTTTTTCCTACTAGAATAAAACTTGTAGAACCATTCAATGGCTGAAGGTTGAATGTTCTTCCTGTCCCCCACCCTTGCATGTTTCCCAATAAAGTACTTATTTCTCTGTTCTTTTACATGACAAACCATAGACTAAATGGTGACAGTTTTACACAAACACATATAAACAATGTGAAGGCATAGATAGCAAGACAAAGGCACATATACATACATTTACACAAATATATATACACATATATAAAGTTATAAATGATGAGAGAAACAGTATGATGAAAATTTATTTAACTGTAAGAAAATTCAAATACACGACAAATTGTTTCATAATTTCTATTATATTTAATAATAAATAAATTACTTATATGTCTGCATTAATGCAAAAAACATTTTAAGACAATGCAGAAATTAAGTTACATCTATAGGTGAAAGAAAATCTTTGTTAAAAATGTTTAAATGGAGACATGTAAGTAATTTATTTACTATTGAATATAATAATATAAATTATCTTTACATGCTTTAAGTTTGAATTTTTTTATAGTTAAATAAATTTTCATCATACTATTTCTCTTGTCATTTATAATTTTATACACTCCTTATCATTTTCTCTGGTATTGTACTATATATTATATGTTTTAAGAGTACTACTGGATTACTTAAATCCATATATTGTGATTCAAATTTACACACACACACACACACACACACAACAGGCTTCTTTCAGTTTCCATCAACCAAAATCCAATAACATGGCTTTGGTCAACCAGGTTCTTATATGGTTGAGAAATGACTTTTTGACCACACAACCTTTCTTACAGGTGTGTGTCTGTGGCTAATGTATTTCATTAAACATACAGTAACAAAAGGTTTTAAAAAATAGGTCTTTGTATACATTAGTTGTATTAATTATTTTTTTACATCAGATTTATTTCACCACCACTCCCTTTGGAAGGAGGGTATTTTTCATACTTGAATGCCTTTCCCAATATTAATATTCCTTACTATGAGCTAAAACTAATACTTATCATTTAGCCAGAAATTAGATTGAAGTCAAAAACTGAAGTTAAATTCCATATCTTGCCAAGTACATAACTTTTGACCTAACCGTATCTTAACCACTTAGCTGCTAATATGTCTAACATGTATTAGAATTGACAGAAATTTCAACAAAAACAAAATAAACAAACAAACAGCCAAAATGTCTGAAAGCTTCGCTTATCAAGATAATCATCATCATCATAATATATTTAAAATAATCGAGTAAAATGGAAGTATTAAGTATTTTGTTCCTGGTGAAATAAGAGAGACAGACAGACAAACAGGGAGAGGGAGAGAGATGTTGGGGAAAAAAGAGAATAGAACTTTGGATTCATCTCAAAGATTAGCAATTACTCAAGTATAAGAATTGGAACCAAAAATCAAGTTGGAATTAATCAGACAAAAGATAACAATTAAAAAAAATCTTAGCAGTTCAAGGTACAGGACACAAAATTTTAAAATAATTCAGAGATTATAGATAACATATCTTTGTCCTGTACATCTAGAGGAACAAAGGGAAAAAGAAAAGAATGAGCAAGTGTTGGTTGCAGCCAGTTTAACTAATAGAAGAATTCTGAATAATGTAATGGTTATTGTTGTTGTTGTTGCTGCTGTCTTAGTTTCTCTTGGTTGTGAAGGCCTGTGTTCTAAGACATTCTAATTTATGAGAATCCTGTCTTTTAAAAAATGTCTATATTACAAAATGAGTCATCCCTTGTTTTAAAAGTGGTGGATTATTTGGTTGATATTTCTAGTAAGTCAAGCGCTCTTCTAAATAGTATGATTTCTTCTGACAGGGGGAAAAAATGTTTTGTTTTGTTTTTTCTCAAACCTCACCTATGCAACTAACATATGAGGGGGTGCTGAAAAGTTCATGACTCTAAGGGTATTGCGAAAGGCCTGGTTAGAGGCCCAACCAGCTGAGTTCTACTGTGCTTAGAAAAACTGAAGGACTGCTGCAATAAGTGTGTGAATCTGAGAGGGGAATATATTGAATAATACCATAATTAACTGATCATCCCATATTTTCTTTTACCCAAGCAAGGAACTTTTCAGCAGCTCCTCATACATACCTATACATCAAATAACACCAGATACCTATATATACTTAGTAATATGTTTTTCCAGTAGAGTTCAGGTAAGAAAAAAGAAATAATAATAATAAACCTTGCAAAGATGGGGAGTAATTTGAGACAGGATTTTAGAGCCAGCTAGTTCTTTCTGTTGCCAACAATTCACAGTTTTTAAAGTAAGGAGTTTTATTCCATAGAGCTTCAGAAATGCAGAATATACACAGTCATATACATATATTTATACACATAAACTTACACACACACACACACACACACACACACATCTAAATAGAAAAACTGATGTGTAAAATATCAATCATAATTAAGAGCTCAATTAACAAGTCATTAAATTCCAACACATTACTTCATTGCAGAAAATCCAAGCAGGACAGACTTGCATGTATATACATAATTAATTAAAACAATCTTTAAAAGCAGAAAAACATAAATGTTACATATAGTTCATACTCAACAGCTGTTTCTTTAAGATATGCATCAATCAATGTATAATTACATAATTCTGATACATAATTAATTAATTGCGTGTCACAATTATGTGATTATATCTTTAATGTTATTTAGTATTAATGTAATAGCTGTTGAGACCAACTAAAATACAAACTGTATCCAAACTCTATGCTGCTCTGCCTATATTCTAAATACATACATATGTATGTATCCAGTATATACACTAGAGACAGTATTTAATTAAAAGTCATCTTTGTATGTGGCAGATGTGCAGGAACAATAAGCACTAAAAGCACATGGGACTTAGATTCTTTCAAATGCCTAGGAGGCTCTCTTGAGGTTGTAGATAGTTTCTGCTACCTAGGTGACCAAGTTAGTAATGGTGGAGGATACTCTGAAAGTATTGTTTCTAGAATAAGAATTGGGTGGAGGAAGTTCAGAGAGCTATTACCTCTGTTGGCAACAAAAGGACTCTCTCTCTCTCAGTGTGAAAGGTAGACTATATGATGCTTGTGTGCAAACGGCTATACTCCATGGTAGTGAAACATGGGCTCTGAATGCAGAGGACAAGCATAGACTGGAGAGAAATGAAGGTAGTATGCTCTGTTGGATGTGCAACAGCAGTGCACATGTATGGCAAAGTGCAAATGTATTGAGAGAAATGTTGGGCATAAGAAGAATCAAATGTAGCATGCAAGAGAGAAGACTACATTGGTTTGGACATATGATGTGTTTGAATGAGGACAGCCACATAAAGAAGTGCTGATCACTGAAAGTGGATGGTACCCACGAAAGAGGGAGACCTAGCAAGACGTGGGATGAAGTGGTAAGGACCGACCTCAGGATGTTGGGCTTCACAGAGGAAATGACAATGAATGGACTGAGATGTCTGGCGATATGAAGTTCTAGAGAAGACCCACCCACATCAGCAAAACTGAGTTCCAGAAGCACTGTGTGTCCCACCCACACTCAACAAGAAAACTTCTCACACACCCTACCCCCACAACAAACCAAACTACATCTCTACATCTCTTTCCTTCCTCACATTTCTGCTTCATGTACTTGTTTTGGCATGGTTTATATATATATATATATATATATATATATATATATATATATATATATATATATATATATATTACAATTAAAAGGGTAAAGGTTTATCAATTTATTAATAAATCAACAATTAATAATTTTTACCAAGCCCTTCGGTATGTAAACACCATTATCGGTGGAAAACTTATTTAAAAGTTCTTATACATTTATAAACATAATTAAGGGATCAGCAAACATTTGCTTCACCATATACCGAAGTTCAGAAATAGCAGCTAAAAAAGCTGAGACTGTTTATAAATGTGTATATATATATATATATATATATATATATACATACATACAGGGTACGGTAAATAAACTGTCGTCTAAATTATGCAAAAATGAAAATAACACTGACATCTCATTTTAACAGATATATTTACCAAAATTATATAAAAATATCTTGAAATACTAAAGAGTAAATTTATTCAATAAAATCACAATTAGCTTCAACCACGACCTCCAGACAGCTTCGGAATCTCCTGCAATTCTTCTGAACAATCTCCTTGTTTAAGCTGGTGAATGCTGCCATAATCCTTGCCTTCAGTTCATCTTTGGTGTTACAAGGAGTTTTGTTGGTCTCTCGCTCCACTGTGCCCCACACATAATAATCAAGGGGGTTGCAGTCTGGAGAGTTAGGTGGCCAAATGTGAGGGGTGAAGTGATCACAGAAATTGTCTGAAAGCCATAACTGGGTTCTCTTGCTTGTGTGGCATGGTGCAGAGTCCTGTTGCCAGACATAGGGTTTTCCAGAAGCCACCCTCTTGACCCAGGGTAGCACCACTTCCTCCAGGCACTTGATGTAGGCCTCCGTGTTGAGCCTGAGGCCGTGTGGTAAGATGAATGGAGGCATAACATTGCCATCACTAGTGATCACTCCAAACACCATGATGTTGACTGGATGTTTGATTTTTATCACTCTCAGTACATATCTTCAGACTGTCACCCAGGCACTCTGAAATGTTCATATTAGAGTATCCAGCATGAATGCCAAGCAATACAGCATGTCATTTCCAAATTTCTGGCAGAGTGAATTGCATCATAATGCTGTTTTTCTCTATACTGTGTAGTCAACAAAATCAGAAACAAACAATGCACATGCATGAAATTAAACATATAAATTGGCAACAATTTACCCATTGCACCCTATATATATATATGTATATATATATATATATATATATGTATATATATATATATATTGTTGTACTTGCCAGTTTAGCCAATAAAAACACAAGCACTGTATATTTGGTGTTAATTTGCTTCAGCTTTATATTACATTACATTACATTAGTCCTATTTCGGCCAGAGTTCTTTCGTCACACTTCTGTGACCTCATCAGTGGTCCTTTGCTTTCTTCTTTATTATGTGTGTCCCACCTTGCTAACTATCAGCCATTTTTTAAGCTGGTGAATGCTGCCATAATCCTTGCATTCAGTTCATCTTTAGTGTTACAATAAGTTTTGTTGGTCTCTCGCTCCACTGTGCCCCACACATAATAATCAAGGGGGTTGCAGTCTGGAGAGTTAGGTGGCCAAATGTGAGGGGTGATGTGATCGCAACAAATATATATATATATATACATTTATATATATGCTAAAAAATACCAAACAAACAAAAAAGACAATGAACCTCTTTTGGTGTCAAAAATGCAACCAAAAGTGTCAATATCACACAAGTGAACAGCAGCTGCCCAAAAATGTTATCAAGTTATTACCTCACAATGCAACATGTTGTTGCTAAAACAATATATAATGCCATCAAAAAATAAATATAGGGATAAGTATAGAGAATTCTCCTAATATTGAATCCATAAATATCAGCACAAAGAATACTGGTGGGACATTCCTATCAAAACTTCTACCAAATGCAAACATAAGAGGCCAGATATCACTGTTTCAGATAGACAGGGAAAAGTATGTTATCATAGAAGTCAGCTGTTCCATTGATGTAAATATCTTTTCGAAAATTAAAGAGAAAGAGGATGACTATGAACAACTACTTTGAAACCCGTAGCTTCCACACCTAGATTATGAAATCATATTTTCCAAATAATAATTGATGCATTTGGTTTCATGAGTAAATGTCTAAGTGACAATTTGAAAAGGTTATGGTTTTCAGAAAAAGAAATCAACCAGCTAACACACATGCACGTTACAATTACAATCTGTAAGCAGAACAGTAGAAATATGCAAAACTTTAAGTTCAAAATGTGACATTTTTAAAAAAAAAATTTTTTTTTTAGTTATCTACATTCTAATGATGGAGCTTTGTATCTTTGTTAGAAACCAGCTCCTTCCTTACAGGAAGGCTCCAAACAATTAAAAACAGAATAGAACATTCAGAGAAAAAAATACATACACATATATACATGCATATATATTAATGTTTGTTTTTATGTTCAGTTATAATAGAAACAGTTTTACATTCATCTGATGTATTTGTACTCCATACTTTTATAGAGTACAAATTTATAATTCTTATACAAGAATGTTGTTGACAGTGACTCTGAAAACCCAAATTTAATCAATAAAAAATTTTCCCAAAACACCTTTCCATAACAACTGACCATAAAAACCTAATTACCACCCAACTCAAACCCACACACCCAAAGATTATTTTAACTCAACAGAGACTACATAAAGGCAAGAATAACTCTAATGTATCACAGTCCAACAATGACTTAGCTGGCCAAAACTTCAAAGTCACTGTCAACAATGTTCTTGTATAAGAATAATAAATACATGCACATATAAATACATATAATATAAATAATACATGCATATATATATATATATATATATATATATATATATATATATATATCATCATCATCAGCAGCAGCAGCATCGTTTAACGTCCGTTTTCCATGCTAGCATGGGTTGGACGATTTGACTGAGGACTGGTGAAACCGGATGGCAACACCAGGCTCCAATCTAAATTTGGCAGAGTTTCTACAGCTGGATGCCCTTCCTAACACCAACCACTCCAAGAGTGTAGTGGGTGCTTTTACGTGCCACCGGCACGAAGGCCAGTCAGGCGGTACTGGCAACAGCCGCGTTCAAAATGGTGTATTTTATGTGCCACCCGCACAAGGGCCAGTCCAGGGGGCACTGGCAACGATCTCGCTCGAAAGTCCTTACACATGCCGCAGGCACAAGTGCCAGAAAGGCAACACTGGGCACAGGTGCCATCACGATTTCGCTTTCGCTTGCCCCAACAGGTCTTCGCAAGCTGAGTTTCGTGTCCAATGAAGGAGACGACGTTGGCATGGGTGCCAGTCATCGAATTTAGTATGATTTCGATTTCACTTGCCTCAACAGGTCTTCGCAAGTGCAGTTTAGTGTATATATATATACATATATATTTACACACTCACACACAAAAAGACATATACAAAACATGCTCATTCTCTGTAATAAATAAAAACAAATTTCAAGTCCCTCTGAAAAATTAATAAAGAATTTAAAAGAAAAATAACTGAAATTTATAACAAGCAAAAGAATGTTTGGTACTTTGAAACCAACATTAGCTATTATTTTCTAATTTTTCTCTCCCAAATTATCAAGAATCCTATTAATATCAAACAAATAAACAAAAGAGAATTATAAGAAGAACTAGGACATACCGAAGATGCAATTTCTTGGTAAGTCAATCCATTCAAGTGTTTCCTCTCCAGTGGGTTGTTCACACTTAGGCCATGTTGAGGTTCCACCCAACATTCTGTCACTATTTGTAACTCTCCATCTGACTCAGCCAATTCACATTCTTCCATTTCATCTTCAGATATGCTGCAGAGAAACAAAAAAAAGGTTTCATAATACTTTTATCTTTTACTTGTTTTAATAATTAGACAGCGGTCATGCTGGAGCACCACCATGCAGAATTTTTAGTTGGATGAATCAACCCCAGTATCTATTTGCTTTTTTCTTCAAGTCCTTCACTTATTTTCTATTGTTCTCTTTTTGATGAACTCCCAAGTTATGGGGACATAAACACACCAACACCAATTGTCAAGTGACAGGGGAGGGGGAATACAGACACAAAAACACACACTGTCTATACATATACAATGGGCTTCTTTTAGTTTCTGTCCACCAAATCCATTCACAAGACTTTAGTCAACCCTAGGCTATAGAAGACACTCATCCAAGGTGCCACACAATGCGACTGAACCTGGAACCAAGTAGTTGGGGAGCAAACTTCTTACCCCACAGCCATGCCTGTACCGAATGGTTTTTTTTTTTATTTACCTTCAACACAAAATTTTTAACCAACTTTTCATCCAGAGAAAGTCAACTATTGCTATTATTAACCCTTATTTCAGCTTTGATCAAGCAATCCCATGATAAAAGTCAGTCCAGTCATGACCATCCAGTCTTTTTAGAGATATCCAATATGTCTTTTTCTTTTTAAGATAGTGTTATGGGAGAATCTGGAACTACCCCACATGACTGAAGGTGGACTAATCAATTACAATCAAAACTGAGTGAACTGTCAAGGGGTAGTTGACGGTGTTAGTTCGACCATATTGTTTTGCCATGTTAATTCAATGTGTATTGGTTTAACAGTCAGTAGTTGAACAGTGAATGCTGAGTATCATACCTATGTTTGAACATTGGTTTGTTTATGTCCCCATAACTTAGCAGTTTGGTATAAGAGACAGATGGAATAAGTACCAGACTTAAAAATGTGAAAGTGCTGGGGGGTGATTTGTTCAACTAAACCTTCCACAGTCTTGTTCCAACATAGCAGCAGCCCAACGACTGAAGCAAATACAATAAAATATATGAAATGTCATTGAGCGTGCATATGTGTGAGTGCACATATAAGTATAAAGTTAGATGTGTGTACGTAAGCATGTAAGTGTACGTGGGAATATTTATATGTTTGTGTAAGGCGGCGAGCTGGCAGAAATGTTAGCACACCGGGCGAAATGCTTAGCGGTATTTCATCTGCCGCTACGTTCCGAGTTCAAATTCCGCCGAGGTTGACTTTGCCTTTCGTCCTTCCAGGGTCGATAAATTAAGTACCAGTAACGCACTGGGGTCGATGTAATCGACTTGATCCCTTTGTCTGTCCTTGTTTGTCCCCTCTATGTTTAGCCCCTTGTGGGCAATAACAAAATAAGTATTTCATCTGTCTTTATGTTCTGAGTTCAAATTCTGCCGAGGTCAACTTTGCCTTTAATCCTTTCAGGGTCAATAAAATAAGTACCAGTTAAACACTGGGACTGATGAATTCAATTTACCCCCTCCCTGAAAATTGCTGGCTTTGTGCCAAAATTTGAAACCAATATTTATATGTTTGTGCACATATTCATGATTTTGTGTGCAAGCCCTCCAACACAGGTATGAGACTATTTGGCACAGCAGTTTTGGCATTGCCTATTTGGTATCACTGATTCAATGATGACTTATTTGACATCAGACATTATAATGTTTCTCTCATTCTCTCCTTCTTTCTGTATGTGTATATTTCTACATGTGTGTGTGTGTGTGTGTGTGTGTGTATTGGCTCTAACATCAAAAAGTACCATCATGAAAAAAGGTTCAATATTCAGTCAATTGTGCCAAATCATCAGCATCCAATCTGCTTCAATACACCTCGTTTCATTTCCTCAAAGAAAAGCAAAAATCATAGCTGAAGGTCATAACTCAACTATCAACATAGCGCACACAGTTTTTCTCTTTTTATGAATCATATTATACAAAATAATACATGTGAAGAGCAAAGCACATACCTCCCACGAGTGTTTTTGGCATTAGGTGGAAACAAGATATATTGTACAACACACGTTGACGAAGTGTGGCTTTCATCATTCTCATCCTCTCCTTCATAGCCAAGTCTTGGAGTACGTTTAATGAAAGAATTGTCAGACTGTTAATAAAAAATTAAATTACATTTTATAAAGTAAAAAAAAAAATGGAACACAGCAAGAGGACACATATATGTTGAAAACATTCAATGAATTGACTATTCTTCCTTTTATTTGTTAACGCAATCAAATTATGAGGATACCAGCCTCTTGATAGCTTGTATCCTGGACTAAGACTGCTGACTATAAAGAAGTCTTTAGGCACCTTTGGTAAAGCTCGCTCTTTTGTAGGCATTCAGTGAGGATGCATTGATGTCTTCATTTCAATTTTCTAGTTGTGTATTGTCCATCGCTTAATGTTGTTGATAAAGACCAAGTTACCAAATGTAAGCAACATAAGTAGCCAAGCACTGATCACCTCCTTCTTCAGCTATTCCTACATCTTTCACCTTCCCTTCCCATACTGATATGTACAATGAACAACACCTTAACCCTTGCTCATCATTCACTACATTCACCTCCACCCACCACCCATATCTAACCATCACTCACTCTTCTCTCATGCTCTGTTATTCTGTCCCTATTCTCTCTTCATCTACCCTGAGAGTATTGATACCTCATCATCATCTTTGTCTTCCTATCAACTACTCCCACCCATCTCTGTATAATATAGGGTAGACCAAAGACCAAAGAAATTTTTGAAATCAGGTAATTAGAGCACAGCCTTTAAATAGATAGGTTTCTCAAGTAAAATGATGCATAATCAAAATGCAAAAAAAAAATGCCATATTATACAAACAACTAACTTGTGTTGGGAAAAAGAAGGAAAAAAGCGGATGCATATTTGTATGATGCCTACCTTCATTTCAACTTCCAGAACCATGTTCACGATTCCAATTGTTGTAAGTGCAAAGTGGAAACCTTCCTGAGTTCGAATCCTTAAATAAAGGAAACAGAAAAATATTTTGAAAACAAGCCAACAATACATTTGACTAACTACTCTGCTAAACATTTAATCCTCAAACATTTAGGCCCTATGATACTGTGGATAGAAATAAAGCCCTCTGTTGGGGCTGCCAATAGTGGTGGTGATGGTGACAGCATAATCATTGCAACATCCACTTTTCCTTGCTTGCATGGGTTGGATGGAGATTGTTGAGGCAGATCTTCTACGGCTAGATGCCCTTACTGTCACCAACCCTCACCTGTTTCCAAGCAAGGCAATATATTTTTCCATGGCTAGATATGTTCTCACAGAATATTGGAAACAAATGATACTATCTATATGACAGCAACACTCATTTACAACAATGGTTATGCCCAGACAAGGAGACACACACACACACGACACTTCTTTCGGTTTCTATCTATCACTCACAAGTCTTTGGTTGGCCCCAAGGCCATAGTTGAAGACATTTGCCCAAGTTGCAAACCATATTCCAAATGACATGCAAATTACTTCCTCAACATGAAAGCTCTGGACAAGATATCTCGTAGCATCTGCTTTGGTTATCTGCAGCCCTGAATCCAAATCCTGAGAGGTGAGGAGAAAAAAATGAGCCCTACAAGACCCAACAAAAACCAGGACAAGCTTAAGAACTTCATTAAGTACCCAAGCACCTCTTGTTGATTTTGTTGATTTTGTAATATCACTGATGCTTAGCTTTTTTGCTAGGTAAGAGTGTTGGCCTGACAGAAACCTATTTCTACATTAGTCCAGCCTCTACTCTTTGAACTGTTTAGCATGGGAGACCCTACTAAGAGCTTTTACATCAATGGCATAGCTCTTAATATCATTGAGGTACACAAGCCACTACACTTTAACAAGATCTGAATCTTGTGGTTGATCAGTAACAGGAAGTGGGATTCAAATCTAGAATGCACAGAACATGATGTTTTAAAATCCCACCAGTCTAATGTTCTGGACTAGAAATTTATTTATGGGCTCCCAAAAGATGAAAGACAAAGTAGTAAAGTAATGATAAAAAAAAAAGACAACAAAAGACTAACTTGGCCAAAGTGGACAACATACGCCCCACCATAGGTGTAGGCATTAAAGGTACACGACCATGCTGGATACTCCAAATCCATCGCCTGTGGTAGAGGTACCGTGACATTGTGTTGAACATTGCAGCCACTGAACGGCTGGCTTTTTCAGCAGCATCTGATGTATGACGAGGAATCTCACGAGCTGGATCGTCCACAACACTTAGATCATGAGGAACTCTTTCATATCTGAAAGGAAAAAAAATTTTATGAGTTATTATTGTTTTGCATTTTTTTATGTCAGAAGATCAGTGACTATAATGGAGGATTTGTTAACGAGATGGGAAAGTTAATTTTAAAACTTGAATTTAGTTAAATAATTACCTTTTTCTGTATTAAGATGGTGATAGGAAGATATCTTGGCAAAAAGGTTTTGTATCACAGAACCAAAAGCAGATTCAATTGACTAATATTAAACAAATTAAGTACCCCGTGACAAAAAAAATGCATAGAATTTATTTATATAGGGGCAGGTATGGCAGTGTGGGTAACAAAATTCACTTTCCAACCAAATGATTTCAGGTTCAGTGTGGTGTTTTTAGCATCTTCTAAAGCCTTGGACTGAAAAATGTGTTAGGGAGTCCACTATGTGTGTGTGTGTGTGTGTGTGTGTGTGTGTGTGTGTGTGTGTGAGTGAGGGAGAGAGAGAGAGAGAGAGAGAGAAAGAGAGAAAGAGAGAGAGAGAGAGAGAGAGAGCATACATGCATGCATATGTGTCTACCTCTTCGTTTGTCTTTATATTGATACCACTTGCAAAAATGCTGTCTTTGTTCATATTCTATGACTTAGTGAGTTGTCAATAAGGTTGATTAAGATGAGTACCAAACTTGAGAGTCAGAACTGGACTCAATATGGTCAATAAAGACAGTGAACTGGCAGAATCGTTAGCATCCTGGACAAAATGCTTAGCAGCATTTCATATGCTTTTATATTTTAAGTTCAAATTTCAGTGGTTGACTTTGCCTTTCATCCTTTCTGGGTCAATGCAATAAGTACCAGTTGAGTACTGGGGTCAATGTAATTGACTTACCACTGACCCTGAAACTGCAGGCCTTGTGCCAAAATTTGAAACCAATACAATTGATGAAAACCCTTCAAGGTGATGCTCCAGTATGGACACAGTTCAATGACTAAAAACAAATAAAAGAACAAAGGAATATATAAATAAATATAAATAAGAAAACTAACCTGATTAAAATTTTCTCCACTGGTTTACTCAACACAACACAACATTTGACTTCTGTGGTTTGCTTTCTGTTTAGCTGAGTACTCATTTTGGATGGTTTGGCACTGGAGAGGTCATCCTCTTTCTGGTTGGTTAAATCCAATGGTATGCCTTGGACTTGTTTTCTCCTTTCAAGTGATAACCGCAAGCCAGAGGATTTATGAGGTCCTCTTGGTAGTTTCAACTTGAGGATTTCTTCTCTTAGTTCGGCTACAACTGCATGCCGTTCATGTCCAGCTGTTCCACCAAGGAATGCAAGCCGCAACACCAAACAAGGTGGTTTTGATGTTACACGTAGTATATAAAATGTGCTTGGAGGTTTGTCAGAATCACTTTAAATGAAATGAAACAGAAAAAAAATTTTTAAATACATTTTTCTTTTAAAACATCAATAAGTCACAGTGGCACATATAGTGTTTAGGTTCATTTCTTTTGAATGAAAACAAAAGCAAATTTTGCAGGGTGGGAGAGTGTGCTATTAATTGAATCAAATCTAGCAATATTACTAATGCTTATTTTACCAGTGTTAGTAATATTATCAACTGTAAGAAGTCCCATAACATCCACAGTAACAAAATAGATACTTTGAGGTTTTTATTAGAACATATTTCTTTTACTTGTTTCACTCATTGGACTCTGGCCATGCTGGGGCCACAGTTGTAGTCAAATAGTTGACCCCCAGTGTTTACTTTTTTTAAAGTTGAGAACTTATTTTCTCATTGTCTTTTGCCAAATCACTAAGTTATGGAGATGTAAACAAACCAACACCTGTCATCAATTGATGGTGGAGAACATTCACAAACACAAAGATACACACATTCCTACTCAGAATAAACACAATAGTATCAGCACTAAGCAGTGATGAGGAATAAATGAACTCTAGGTTTATCAAAATATGTTTGTGACATATTTTAACTTTTAAAGGTAAATTCACATGGAGAAAACATCCTCTCTTACAGTAAAAGCTGTAAAAACATCAAATCTATCCAGAGCTTCCCTCTAATGGACTCTCAGATTCATTTCTGGCTCCTTAGCCTTCCTAATAGGAGGTACTGAAGTGATATAACCCTGGGAATATTCTAAAGGCAAAACCTTATCTTAGAATGCTCATTATATATACAACAGGTTCATACACAGTTTCTGTCTAGCAAATTCACACACAAGGCATTAATGAGCCCAGAGCAATAGTAGAAGACACTTGTCCAAGATGCTGGGCAATGGGACTGAGAGTCCATTAGAGGGAAGCACTGGGTAGATATGATGTTTTTACACCTTCACAGCTTTTTGACTACACAGCCATGCCTGCACCGAGCCATAGCATGTAAACATGAATGTGGAATATAAGGATCAGAGAGAATTCAACATATTGAGTATAGTACTGAATTGTAAGTTTTCCATATGAAGTTAGTGAAGTAAATCTCTTCTTCATAAACTATATTTGTTTCATCACTAACTTCACTTCCATGGTCTTAAACAGATGAAATACCAATCTCCCACAAGATAAAACAGTAAGCTATAGCAGGTAATATACCCCTGAGACAAGGCTGTCACATGTCTTACTTATTCGAGCCATATTGGTCTCCATATAAAATGACAATGTAATGAATGGTACACTTACCTGTTATTAAATTTTATGTACATGTATGTGAGGTTAGAGTGATTCTCCATCAAGACAAATGTGCACCAGTGTTTCAACATGTTGTTCAATGCAGTCATAGCTTTATAACAGTGTACAGACTGGAAGTAGCCATTGGAATTTGGAGTGTGCAGGTACTTTTTCAGAGGAGTATCATGCCGCAATATGATACCAATTCGATGTGTGTGCATCCATTTTTGCCTTGAAAAGAAAGAGATAAAACAATAAAACGATTATACAGACATTTATTTTTTATGTCACTAGACTTAACTTCCTATCATCATCATCATCATTATCCTTTCTATATTTGCTTTATCCATGCTGGTATGTGCTGGACAAGACTTCTCAAGATTGAATTCTATGGCTAGATGTTCTTTCAACTGACAACTCTTGCTTGTTTTCAAGTAAGGTACCTAAGTGCATTCACACACCAAACTACAGAGCAAGATGTTCTGTTTATAAGGAACTTAACCCTTTAGCATTCAGATTACTCTGACAAATATGTTTTTTTATTCAAGTTGTTTTGAATTAATTGTGTATTATCTTGTAGCTTCAGGATTTAAATTATGAGATCGCTGTGAAACTTAATTTAATTTCAATTTTTAATAAATTGATTTTAATTGAGTTTTTACCTGTAATTTTGGATTTTATCCCTAATATTATTATATATATATATATATATATATATATATATATATATATACATACATACACACACATGAATAAATATATGTATGTGAATCAAAACAGTTTGATTCATTTGATCCATACATGTAACTCTCAATTAATGTGTTGAATGCCCTTCTTTTGTTTGTCCACTCACTCATATGTGTATCTTTGTCCACCACCACCACTGCTTGACAACTGGTGCTAGTATGTTTACATCCCCATAATCTAGCAGTTTGGCAAAAGAAACTGATAGAATAAGAACCAGGTTTTAAATAATAAACACTGGGGTCAATACGTTCAATTAAATATTCTTCAAGCCAGTGCCCCAACATGACCACAGTCTGATGATTGAAACAAGTAAAAGATGAAAAAAAGAGGCAAACATTGCAAGTAAGAGGTGTAAACTGTTTTAGTTAAATGACTTCAGTTTGTAAGAAATATATCTAACTAACCATATATTGATATCTAAACTGGCAATTGGATTCCAGAATTTGATCAACTCATTTAAACTGGGATCTCTGCAAAATTAGAACAAAAAGTATTAAAGATAAATCAGAGTTTAAAAATTGGAAATCTAAACGTATAAATAATTTTTCAAGAGTTAATATATATTAGAGCACTTTTTAAAATTTTTTGCTTTTTTCTTCAAAAGAGTTTTCAGTATAGAAGATTGGTATGTGCCAAAAAAAGAGAAAGAACTGAAAACTGAAATGAACAGCAATAAATTCACAGAACTCATAAATGTAATGTATGTAAACAAATTCAGTCTTACAAATTAAAAAGGAAGTAAGCAATAATCAATCAGGAGATTGCAATTAAGAGTTTCATTAAAATTATTATCAGCATAGACACTCCATGAAGTATTTTGTTAATTACAAGATGTGAGATTGCTTCAATGAAGGTCTACTCAGAAAATCTACAATTACATCCAAATTATAATACAATCAGATAGTGTGCAAAAAAAAAATACATGTAAAAGAGACATTTAACAAAAGGCTAATGACCTTTAAATTAAAAGATGTAATCGAGAGAACGGCTGATGGATGAGTTACAGAGTACCATATAAGAAGCTAAAGGAGCATTTGTACCTTCTTTCCTATGTCCATGGCCGAAACACAGATCTCTCATTAAACCAGTTCACCAAACTGTATATATCACATTTTGGTGTAGTTTACACATCAATGCTGTAAAACTGATAAAAGTTTCATTGGCTTGCATTGTTTAACTTATACTATGAGTATAATCAAAGCAGATGCTGGGTCCTACTGATCTGATTTACATAGGCACAGGCATGGCTGTGCAGAAAAATTTTGCTTCCCAGCTACATGGTTTCCAGTTCAGCCCCACTGCATGGCACCTTAGACAAGTGTTTTCTACTATAGTCTCGGGCTGATGAAAGCCTTGTGAATGGATTTAGTAGATGGAAACTGAAAAAAGCCCATCATACATTTATAGAAATATCTATGTGTGTGTGTGTCTTTGTATTTGTGTGTCACCCACCACCGCTTGACAACAGGTGTTGGTGTGTTTACATCCCTGTAACATAGCAGTTTGGCAAAAGAGACCAATACAAGTACCAGGTTTACAAAAATAAGTACTGGGATTGATTCATTCAACTAAAATTCTTCAAGGTGGTGCCCCAGCATGGCTACAGTCTGATGACTGAAACAAGTAAAGGATAAAAGATGCTCCCTAATAGTGTTTCCAACCTTTAGATAAAGACAGATTTGGGGTTGATTTTTCCCTAGGTACTAAAGAAAGCTAAATTATTGTGAAGATGATGATGATAACAATATAAATAATACTAACTGCTGTAAAGAATATTCTGCTGGTAGAAGTGGCAATCCATTCTTTAGTGTTTTTGGAACAGTGTAATTTACAGCATTGGAGGAAAAAGAATGAAGATGAACCAATAGTTGGTCTGTTTGCATCAGGCTGAAAGGAAATCAAAAAGGAAGTCATTACATTAACACTGTCTTCAATCAAAGTTTAATTAGTGAAAACTAAGATATTTACAAATACAAGCATTAACCAAAGTTTATCAAAATCTATAAACAAAATAGTTCAAAATGGAACATTTCCAACAAACTTTTGATAAATGTAAATGTAAAAAACATAAAATAGTCTTTAAACTCACTTTTGTAAAGATTGCCAGTATTTTTTGACATGAGCAGTGCGGAATGGACTTTTGGATGGGCGTTTGTCAGTACAAGTCATCTCATGAAGAAAATCATAGCTGCCTTCAATTATTATTTCTACACGAGTGTAACGCCTAGATTTGAAATAGAAAAAAAATATATATATATATATATACATATACACAATCACCATTTCCGTATCAAAATAGATATATAACAATACAAGTGGAAATGGTAATTCAAGTCACGAAATATAAAAAAAAAAAAAAGTACAATAGTTCTTGGTGAATAAAGCCTGTGATATGGTCTCCATTCCTAGTAGCTATTTCACTTCACTGAATTTATGGTATTAACCTTTAGCATGCTGTAGATGCATCATGCCACCATATGAGTTTTCTCCCCTCTTAATGTAACACAATGTGCCAGCAGCCACAGGGGAGAAAACTCGTACAGCATCATGATGTACCTAAGCATGCTAAAAGTTAACAGAAAAGGCATGAATATCCAAGAATTATTTCTTCACTTGTTTGGTTAATAACACTAATCCTCTACAGAAAGACACACATCATTTATTATACCAGTGCATGAGATAAATATTAATTTCATATCTTGAAAATAAAGATTATATTAAAGATAATTTCTCTATTTTCAGTCCAACACACTCAGATTCAAAACACTGCTTTACTTTTCTAGTTCCATTATGAATTCCAGAATTGCTCTTCATGTATGATACTCATTTACTCTTTGTTTCAGGGTTCAATCTCCACCACTGCTTGACAACTGGTGTTGCTGCATTTACATTCCCATAACTTATCAGTTTGTCAAAAAAGAGCAACAGAATAAGTATCAGGCTTAAAAATAAAAAGTAGTGGGATTGATCCATTTGACTACAAAATAAAAATTCTTTAAGGTGGTGTCCTAGCATGGCCACAGTCTAATGACTGAAACAAGTAAAAAGTAAAGATATTAGCTTACTTGTTTGGAGACAAAGGCCATGATGCTGTAGCAATGTATTCAATGCGAGCATATTCCCTCCATGGTAACAAAAGACGAACTTCAATCTGGCTTTCACCTTAAGGAATCAAAGAACAAGAAAAATATGATATATATATATAAAAATTCATAAATGAAAAATTCAAACCATATATTTTTACACAAACACACACACACACAAAGTAGACACTATATCTATCCATCTCTCTTTACTTACTATTCCTGGTAGAGTTGTTGGGGTAGAGTCCTTCAGTACATGGAGTTCTTTCAGAAGCAACCATCATTACAATTTCCAGTTGGATTCTCAAACATGACTAACTAAGATCATGGATATTATCCAACCATCTCATTCTTAACCTACCCCTAGATCTCCACCAGTTGACTTGGCTTGAAGAATCAACCCATGTATCATTATGAAAGTCGTATGCACATTTGTCAGTTTATATATTTACATGTGTTATGCAGCTCTGAAAAGACCAAGATACCTGGTGCCTTGCTTGTACTCAAGAAGACCCATCCTCCACAGCAAGACCGTATCCTTTGGTGAAGAGAATTGGCCTGCAAGAGTTCTGTGCCAGTACCACATAGAAGAACTTGTGGCAGTGCCACATTAAAAGCACTCAGCACACACTGTAAAGTGGCTGGCGTTAGGAAGGGCATCCAAATATAGAAACCGAGCCAAATCAGACTGGAACCTGCCGCAGCTTGCCAGCTCTGAGTCAAACAGTCCAATCCATTCTGGCATGGAAAACAGATGTTGGATGAGGAGGAGGACAATGTTTCTAGTACTGATAGGTATTTACTTTATTGACAAAATAATGGCAAACAGGATTAATTTTTACAAACCATTAACATAAAATAGAAAATCAGTAACTCCACATACCTTTAATTAGGTTCACCTCTTTGATTGTATAACCTTCTCGCAATCGTAATGACAGCACTCCAGATATAGTGGTTTGGAGATTGACCTCTTTGTGCTTTTTCCTTACCATTGGTGCAACATTGATTTCTTGATTCGTAACTGGATGGGTCAAAAGCCTACAAACAAGCAAAGCAAAGACTCGGTAATGTAAAATTCCAAACAGTCTAAAGGATTTGCTTATCAGCTGGTTGCTATTCTCATCAAATTCCTCATGCCATACAAGTTTCCAGTAAATGAAGAATTTGATGATATCTTTTATGATACAACATACCTAATTTAAGAATTGCATATTCCATCCATTTTTTTTGTGAGAATTCGATTGATTAACTCTTTAGCATTCAGATTACTCTGTTAAATGTAATGCTTATCTATTCACATTCTTTTGAATTAATCATGCATTATCTTATAGCTTTGAGATTTCAATAATGTAATTGTTTATAATTTAAATATTATCAGGTAGGTGTGAGAGGCATAGAAAACAAGCGTTAAATGATGTTGATAATACACATACACACACACACACACACACACACAATGGGCTTCTTTCAGTTCCTGTCTTCCAAATCCATACACAGCTTTGATTGGCCTGAAGCTATAGTGCTATAAAGGCACTAGCCCAAAGTGCCATGCAGTGGGATCGAACCTGAGACCACATGGTTGGGAAGCAAGCTTCTTAACCACACAGCCACGCCTGCACCTGTTACATAAAGTATGTAAAATAACATAAAAATTTAATAAATATGAAAGGATTACAATAACTTTGATTTCATCTTTTAATTAAAAGTTTCATCACATCGTAATGGTTGAGCAGTTTGTTTGCAATCATGAGATTCTGAGTTCAATCTCACTGTACAGCAAATGAAGCAAGTGTTGTTTTGTATAACCTTGAGCCAGCCCATACTTATGAGTGAAATTTGGTAAATGGAAACTGTAAAGAAGCCAGTCAGAGAAAGTGTACTTGTAATTCAGAAGTCAGCCTTGTCACACTATGTCACACTGATTCAGCTCAGGAATTACATTAAGGGTACACATGTCTGTCACTAACTTACATATTCATTCAAAGTGAAGGCATGTAGCGTAGTAGTTAACTCATGGTTGTAAGGTCCTAACTTCAATTCCTGGCAGCACATTGTGTCCTTGAACAAGATACTTTACTCCACATTTCTCCAGTCCACTCAGCTGGCAAAAATGAGTAGTACCTCTATTTCAAAGGGCCAGCTTTGTCGCACTCTGTGTCATGCTAAATCTCCCTGTGAACTGTGTTAAGGATCCATGTGTCTGTGGAGTGCTCAGCCACTTGCATGATAATTTCACAAGCAAGCTGTTCTGTTGATCACATCAACTGGAACACTTGTCACTGTAAACAACAGAGAGTCAGGTAGCTTTTTACATAGTAAACTTCCCGATTTGTGCTAAATACTCGTTTTTTACATGTTCAAGCTACTGTCCATCTGTCTTTATATTTGTTTTCCTTTGTTCTGCCTTACGAATAACCATTGTCTTTATCTTTTTTACATTTATTTATCATTGTAACTGACAGAGTGCCAGTTATTCGTTCAATTATTCAAATAACTGATATCCTCATTGTCAAATGATGAAGATACACACACACACAGAGGGAGAGGGGGACAGATATATAAAAAAAAAGTAATGATTTGGGAAATGGTGCTAAAACTGTAAAGACATTTCGATGTTTAGTAAATCAATATGTCAGTGTGAAGAATATGAAATATTTGTACCTGCCAACCCAAGAAGGCCGCCCTGATGTATGATCTTGTCTGCAATTCAAACCAGTATCTGGAACTTCAAATCCTGTTAAACCTTTCTGAAAGCTCCACAGGAAAAATGCTTTGTGGTAAACATTCAATTCATTTCCAGAGTTTTTCTAAAGGTAAATAAAAAAATTAATCTATATGAGAATCATTTATATACATCAGAAACATGTAACAACTAAATTATGAAATCTAACCAAACTCTTGAAGTCAAATCAATAACCTTTTATGCCATTAAATATGTATTTGATGGTATAAATGGCACACAAACATATTAGATGCACCCCAATTTCTGATGTACGTATTCAGGAAAAAAGTATTGAAACTTAAAGGAGACCCAACTTTGCATATGTGAAGGCGCATGGCTTAATGGTTAGAGTCTTGAACTCATGATTGTAATATTGTAGTTTTGATTCCTTGACTAGGCAATGTGTTGTGTTCTTGAGCAAAATTCTTCATTTTATGTTGCTCCAGTCCATTTCAGCTGGTAAAAATTAGTAATCCTGCAACAGGATAGAGTGATAAATCCAAACAATCTCAACCAAATGAAGAGCTAAGTTTGCTTCTATATTATACTATTTTGCTACCAGTATGATTATTAACAAATATATATATGTTCTAGATTGATCAGCTAACCAGCAAATTATGCTTATAGAAGCTTCAGTTTTTCTGTAGCAAAGAAATGTCGCCTTAACATTACACAGTTACTAGAGGTTGTGACCAGAGCTTTCTTTCACATAAACATCAAGAACAATTTAGACTAAAAGACAACAAATCAATTCAAGTTATCTTTAATAATGCTGGACCTGACAATTATTGGTTTAATCTTGTTTTAGCATCATCATCAATTTCTCAATATATGCTATGAAGAAAGTGGCAGGCTGGCAGAAACGTTAGCATGCCAGGCGAAATGCTTGGTGGTATTTCATTTTGAGTTCAAATTTGAGTTCAAATTTTGAGTTCAAATTTCACTGAAGTTGACTTTGCCTTTCATCCTTTCAGGGTCAATAAATTAAGTACTAGTTACATACTGGGGGTCAATCTAATCAACTGGTCCCCTCCCCCAAAATTTTGGGCCTTATGACTAGAGAAGAAAAGAATATATGCTTTATTGATTGTCAGTTAAATTGAGTAATACATTGTTTCAGCTTAGATTTTTGTTGTATTTTTGCACTACCGCGTCAAAACAGAGAAGACAAGCTAGCATACCTTTATGTATGTTATATGATTTATACAAAAAAGTACTACAACATGACCTTAACTGTGATAGTTAAATGAACTAAAGAACTATCTCATTACTTAAACTAGGTCACAGTATCATTGTAATAAACAACAGTATTCTCCCTTAATCCCAAAATAACTAGGTCTTTAGCCTGTTACTCCAGAAAATTGCATAAATGTAAGAATTTTCAAACCTGCCCAACCCATACCCATAGTTAGTTTGTTTTGTTTTTTTTTTTGAAAAAAAAAATGGGGAAAAATAAATGAAAGGTAGTAATGAATTTTAACATTTGTAAATATTCGACCGTGATCTAACAAACCTATGACCAAAAGAAATTCAGCTGTAACCATTACATCTTGTATTCAGACATAAATGAACTTAAAACTACATCAGACAGTAGGGTGTAATTTGAGAGAAATTTGGCTGCTATTCCTAACAGACCGAGCAGCCACAACAAGATTACTTCATACTCTTGAGAATTTTAGCCACTGATGAAGAAGGAAGAGGTCAGGATAACTTACAACACTAGGTGACACTGCAAAATAACCTCCAAATGTGGCAGTAGCAATAAATTTCATCAGCTCTGTATGTGGAACCCGTCCAAAGGACAAGTTACTGTGGTGACTGCATCCAATGTGCAAAAATGAACATGCGATGGTACTGTTACGGAGCTGTGCAACAAGGGCTTCAAACATACTGGCATCTGGAAGGCCAACCATTCCATCAGTGACAACTGCAATACCTAAAAGAAAAAGAAAACCATCATCATCATCGTTTAACGTCCGCTTTCCATGCTAGCATGGATTGGACGATTTGACTGAGGACTGGTGAAACCGGATGGCTACACCAGGCTCCAATCTGATTTGGCAGAGTTTCTACAGCTGGATGCCCTTCCTAACGCCAACCACTCAGAGAGTGTAGTGGGTGCTTTTACATGCCACCCACACGAAGGCCAGTCAGGCGGTACTGGCAACGGCTACGCTCAAATGGTGTATTTTATGTGCCACCCGCACAAGAGCCAGTCCAGGGGCACTGGCAATGATCTCGCTCGAAAGTCCATAACACATGCCACGGGCACAAGTGCCAGAAAGGCGACGCTGGGCACAGGTGCCATCCCGATTTTGCTTTCGCTTGCATGGAAAATTATTATTATGAGGCTTCTTATCAACATTTAAGTACTGTTTATTTTTCTAAGCCTGTAATAAACCTAACATCAAGCTATACTTGTATATGGTTAAAACAGAAATTATCTAAAAACAACAGAAATATTTAAGTAAAAGCTTAAAAATAAAACATATTACAATAATGGTATCATCCCTGTGCCACTAACAATTTGTCATCATCGTCATCATTTAATATTCATGTTCCTTGTTGGTATGAGCTGGATGGTATTACAGAATCTGACCAGCCTGAGAGCAAAGTTGGTCTCCAATGTCTGCTTTGGCATGGTTTATACAACTGGATGCCCCTCCTAACACCAACCACTTTATAGTGTGTACTGGGTGCTTTTTTTTTATGGCACCAGCACTAATGAGGTCACCAGGTAACTCACAAAACAAGACTCCTTCACTGAGTAGGGGTACAGTACTGAGGGAGGTAGCTTTGGTACCAGCTATTCAGGAGACTAAAGCAGGAAAGAGGGGACAGAAACAAGTGTTTTGCAGTGAAGGAGATATATGGGGATGACGAAGAGAAACAATACTGGAGATGAGGTGAATATAAATAAGCTACATTTCATATTAGCCAAATTAATTAACCAAGCAATATTTAACAATATACTTTTATCTCTCACAAAAATAACATAAAATGATACATTAAATACAAAAATGTAAAATTAACTATGTGTAAAAACGTTGTTGCTAAATTCTTCAAGTCCTTTACTTAACATGAGTAATCTATAGTGTCTTTGAAGACATCATCATTATCATTTTAACATCTGTTTTCCATGTTGGTATGGGTTGACAGGATTTGATGAATTAAAGGACTGCAGCAAGCTCCAATAGCTGGATGCCCTTCCTAATATCAACCACTTATTTGTGTCTCTTTTTTTTTTTTTGGCATCATGTGACGGTTGTAAACGAATGTCATTCATTTCCAATATTCTGCGTAAACATGTTCAGCCATGGGGAATTATTACCTTGCATGCAAACAGGTGAGGGTCAGCAAAGAAAACCTATTTCTATAAACTCAGCCTGACCTATGCAAGCATGGAAATGAGGACATTAAACAATGATGATGATAACAATAACGACAGCATTGGGGGGGGGGGGGGATTTGATAGCTTCAAAATTACAATGTATATAAGCAAAGAATGGTGATCTAGCAGTAAATTACATAATTTTGCTTTATTTCAGTTAATTCAGTTCTGTCAAAAACTTAATAAAATAAAAACAAATGCAAATGTATAGTAAACTCCTTCACAGTACCTGCTGATGCATTTTCTGGTAACAGCTGTAGAGCCAAAATACCAAACCTGAGAACATTAACAAAACCGTGTTCAGGTTTGGATATAAGTTCTTCAACTTTCTGCTCATCCAATTTTGATCTGCGGCTTCTTGTGTCAACAGACGGTATGTCATTCAAAGAGGTAACTTCACTAAGCTCATGCTATACATTAAAAGAAAAAGAAAAGTAGTCAATAATCATCATCATCATCGTTTAACGTCCATTTTCCATGCTGGCATGGGTTGGACGGTTCGGCTGGGGTCCAGGAGGCTGCACCAGGCCTAGTGGTTAGGGTGTTGTATTCACGATCTTATGATCATGGTTTCAATTCCTGGACTAGCCAGTGTGTTGTGTTCTAAAGCAAATTACTTCCCTTCAGGTTGCTCCAATCAACCCAGCTGTAGATAGTTGGAGAGTTAACCCTACAATGGATTGACATCCCATTCAGGAAGGGTGATGTAATCTCAGTAATTTATATGCCAAGCTCCAGCCTCATGAATCCTAGGGTTCATGACAGACGGAAAACAATTTGTAATACTTGTATAGATCTAACAATATATCTCTTCCACCCAAATAAGTTCATTACATTAACCCTTTAACATTCAGATCACTCTGTCAAATGTAATCCTTATTTATTCACACTGTTTTGAATTAATCATGCATTATCTCATGCTTCCTAGATTTCAATGATGTAATTATTTATTTTTAGAATGAGATTGTAGGGTAGGTGTGAGAGGCTGAATCTGGTCAATTTAAACATAAAACCAGTAGAATATTTTGGTTCGATATGGCCTATTTAAATGTTAAAGGGTTAAGCAAAGATGAACATGAAAAAGTATTAAAAATGTTACACTCACAGAATTCATTTGAAGAGTTACTAATGATGCAAAATGTTTTGAAACAGCATTCTCAAACTCCTTGAGCATTCGATGTAATTCACCAAGAATGGTTTTTAAATTTTTTCTTGTAACCAATACTCCTTGACATAAGACCTATAAATATTACAAAAACAGCTAAAATTCAATATGAATAGTAAAACACAGAGAGACACAACAATATTGAATTACATTAAAAAGAAATATAACATGAGAGTTAACATTAATATTCTGATTGAAAATTTGCCTCATAAACTCCTTCCAACCCATGCAAACATGAAGAAGTGGATGTTAAAAATACAATGCCAAAAGAATGTTTTTTATAAATATATGAATACTTACGAAATTATTGCGACATGCAATTAATGGTGTGTAAGCAACAACTGTTACATAAAGAGATGGAGTCAGAGCTAGATCTGAGCCAGGTGAACAAAACTGCAAGAAGAAAAAAGATCAAGTTTTAACCCAAACAATTAAGATCTTTGGCAAAAATAATTATAAATTAACTTCTTGTACTAATAATCCAGTGTTTCTTGAAGCAAGTTCAGTGAAAACAATTCAGAGCAAGAGAGAGGGAGAGAGAAAGAGAGAGATATAGTGTGCATATGTGTTTTACATATAAAGTTGTCTTTAAGAAATAATTATTGAAATCTACTTACAGGCTGTACTAAACCAGTAAGACAGTTCTTCAAAGAAGTGTAAACATCATCCCACAGTACTCGACCTGAACATAAATCCTAAAATAGATAAATGAGAAAAATATCATTAATTTGTTCAATTCAGACAAATATTTTGAGGAGCTTCTAAGGAAAATATTTATGGCACAATACCATCTTTCAATAAGATATACTTTAAATATCCTCCTCTGCCGCTGGTGCCACTTAAAATGCATTGGTACTAGTGTCATGTTAAAAGCACTGGTGGTGGTGCCATGTAAATGGCACCCAGTACACTCTGTGGATTGGTTTGTACTAAGAAGGGCATCCAGCCATAGAAACCATGCTAGAACAGGCAATGGCAACTGGTGCAGCCCCTGCTTTACCAGCTTCAGTGAAACCATCCAACCCATGCCAGCATGAAAAACAGATGTTATATGATGATGATGACAATGATCTTCATAACTGATTCCTTTTCAGGTATTACTGCCATAGCTTCAATACACACCTTGGTGTTTCTGATGTGGCCTTTCAAATGTCCTTCTATGACAATATCACAGCCATCAATACTTGTGATAGCTCACACAAAGGCCACATAGAACTGTTTGTCTATTAACTCTGTTTGAGGGGCTTATACAAGGTCTTATCAAAAAGTATCGGGAATCAGGACTGGTGCTTTAAAAAAAAAAAACTACAACACATATCACTTCAACATGCCCACTGATATCCCCAGCCACAAAGATGAGATCATTGCCACTCAACTTTTGTTCATTTGGTGGGCCCGCTTGTGGGGCATAGGCAGAGATAATTGTTGTTATACTACTCTGCAAGACTAGCCTGAGCTTAAGTACTCTATCACACACTCTGACTACCTCTATGACCTTATCCACCCATTTCTCTGCAAGAAGTATGCCCACACCACCTACCCCTTCACTGTTACCTTCCCAGAAGATTTTATACCTATGTGTCTTGCCTGTGAGGAACCTGGCTGAAGGCACATTTATCCCCTCCACCACTTGACAATTGGTGTTGGTTTGTTTACATCCCCTTAACTCCAAGGGTTGATAAAAGAGCCTGATAGACTAGGTACCAGATTTTAAAACTAAGTACTGGGATCGATTTGCTCAACTAAACCCTTCAAGGTAGTGCCCCAGCATGACCATAGTCCCATGACTAAAACAATAAAACAAGTAAAAGATAAAATATAAAAAACAAATATTACAATTGTTCTGAAACAGAGACGGGTGAATGTGTTACACTTTCCTCCCAAGAATATACTTACACTGGTGCAGCGCATTAAATAATACTCACTTTTTCTAAATATCAGTGCATTTTGCAAGTCACACCTAAAACGAAATAGCTAACAGAAAATTAAAACTACCTCAGGGACTTTTCTGAGTTTCTTCTACTCTATGGTAATACAAACCTTCAGGTATCTTATCGCCATTTCAACAGCATTTCTAAATTTTGATCTTAATATTTTTCTGAATATAAGGCAGCGAGCTGGCAGATATGTTAGCACACCAAGCGAAATGCTTAGCAGTATTTTGTCTGACTTTACATTCTGAGTTCAAATTCCGTCATGGTCGACTTTGCCTTTCATCCTTTGGGGGGGGGGGGGGGCAATAAATTAAGTACCAGTTGTGTACTGGGTCGATCTAATTGACAGACCCCCCCCGCCTCACCCAAAATTTTGGGCCTTGTGATTAGAGTAGAAAAGAATATTTTTCTGATAGCCAAGTCTGGCAATGCTGGTTTCCTTTTCCAATGAAATTAATACTCAGTATCCCTTGCATAGTAAGTAGATTTTCTAAAATAATCATTTAAGTATATAACTCAACACCACCCCAATTTGGGGCGTCTATAATTTCAGCAATATAATAAAGAATGTTCAGACAGCGAGCTGGCAGAGTCATTAGTATACCAGGTAAAATGCTTAGTGGAATTTTGTCTGTTTTTACGTTCTGAGTTCAAATGCCACAGAGGTCAACTTTGCCTTTCATTCTCTCAATGTTGATAAAATAAGTACCAGTTGAACACTAGGGTTGATGTAATTAATTTAACTCTTCCCCCAAAATTTGAAACCATTATTATGAAGAATGCTCCTACAACACCAATTTATATTTAATGCTATGCTATACTTAATACAACATTATATTTAATACTTTATAATTGCAACATCACAATTAGAAAAATAAAAACAAAAAGCTTACCAAAGAGGACACAGACGGGCTTAGATCCAGGGCGAATGCAATTCTATACTGTGTGGACATGAAAATCACTTTGGTGCGTGTGGTAAGCTTGAAAGAATGTTCTTTGCCTGGCTGGAAGGTGACATAGCTTTTCTCTGGGATCACAGACAACACTATCAGTTCTTCTGATGATAAATCAGACTTGAAGTAAAAGAAAAAATGTTACACATTTTTAAAAATGACAAACATAAATGTGAAGCATTCATTTTTTTTTTTTAAATTACATGAAAAAGTTCCATTATGATTATGAAAACCAACTTTTTAAAATACTAGAATAGATTGGAAAATTCAAACATTTACATATTTATTTTTTGTTTGAGTCTCATGAAGGCAATGTGGCCGATGCTGGTGTTGCATACCTGGTATGTAAAAAGCTCCTGTCAAGCAATAGAGGCAATATTAGTATAATGAAGAATTTACTAAAATAACTTTCTCATTATTAAGCTGGGGTCGAGAACAAATTTTGATGGAAGATTATAATTTAAACTTCTTTAGAACAGTAAGTTTATGCCATAGAATCCAGGGCTGCTTCAGGTAGGTTGATTTCAAAAGAGTTAATCTGATACTACTTCTGTTGCATATAACAACAATAACATTTTCCTCTCCAAAATTTTCAAGATTCACAGTACACTTATATTTAAAACAAAATAAAAAAGGACAAATCATGAAAGGACTAAGTGTTCTGGATGTGTCATTGTTAAATAGATACTACTCTAATTACTACTGACTGTAGAGATTACATACAACATCTCTAAGTATTATCACAGTCATAAACCTTCCCAAGCAATGAGACACTTTTACTTTTCAACTGTCTTGTCTGTCAACTGTTCCATTCAAACTATTATCTTTTCAACTTTTCTGATAGGTTAATTAATGATTGAGCATGTCATCTTGCCCACAAAAATATTGTAAAAAAATTAATTAATTTGAAATTGTATTGTTATTCTGTTTTTATTTTTAAAAAAATGATATGATAAACAGAGGTACTTATTGACAACTTCTGCACTTCAAAATTTAAACATCTACAAGGTTTCATAAATGAATGTGAATAGCCACATACTTACAAGGCTTACAGGAGGTACAAATGTCATTGTGGTATTTAAATGGTTGAAATACCATGTTGCTCGGATGTTTCGTGATATCCTGTATTCTTTCTTCATCAAAAGGTAAATTTCCTTTGCTTCAGGAGCAGACTGAAAAATACAAATAACAACCAATGAGTTTTATTGCTTCCATTGTTATTCTCAATTTACCTTAAATAGGCATAGGTGTGGTTAAGAAGCTTGCTTCCCAGCCATCTGGTCTTGGGTTCATTCCACAGCACAGCACCTGGGGGTGAGTGTCTTTTACAAGAGCCTCAAGCTGACCAAAACCTTACGGGTGGATTTGGTAGAGGGAAACTGAAAGAAGCCCATCAGACATGTGTGTGTGTGTGTGTGTGTGTGTTTGTGTATGTACCCTTGTCTAGACAGCATAGTTGTAAATGAGCATCACAGTCATAAAGCTATGTTGTTCTTTCCAGTCTTCAGTAGAAAACATAACTGACCATAGATAAATATTACCTTGCTTGGAAACAGGTGAAGGTTGAAGACAGGAAGGGCTTCCAGCCATAGAAAAAACTGTCTTGACAAATTCAGCCAGACACATGCAAGCATGGAAAAGTAGACACTTAATAAAAATGACAATGACCCTTGATTCTGTTAGCTTATTCCAAATTTTGCTTGGTCTGTCTCTGATTATTTGGATACCTATAATCAATATTCAGTCTTACACAATCCCCAGCTCAGCAAATAAAAAGTGGAGTTATTCTTGGCTAAATACTTCTCTTGGCGCTGTTTCACCAGAATTATACCATTTGTGTTTCCAAGTCTTAGAATAGTAATTTCTAAATCTATTTTGGCATGGAACTCATTATTTGCCAAAAATCATGGAACCCACACCAGTACTTTTTACAGACAACCTCCCCACCAGCCTAATTTCATTAAGATATTCAATGAAACAAAAATTGTTTTAGAGAGAAAAATTTATGGATAACAACTTCCAGTTACTCAAGCTTGAAATCTCTCCCTCGTTCCCCCAGGCTCATACACCCCTTCTCTCACTCTGGCTCAAAATCTCTCTCACTTATTCTCCCAGAGATATCTGTTCCACGTCTCGTTCTCTGAACTTTTCAAACCACCAACACTTTGATCAAATCTCCTCCTGCATGAAGAACATATATATCTCACTTCTCCTTGTTCCAAAATCATTAAAGATGATGACTTCAACACTTATACATTTCAGGACTCTTACTCTCACATTACATCAATACTGCAAGTGCGGAAGCAGAATCTTTGTTATTCTAAACTCTTTACATGAGCTTCTTTCACCTCCTATTTGCATTTCAGACACACAGACACCCAAGTACTCTTGCTCTCTTTCTCACCATAAAACTAAATGTCTGCAATACTATATACATCTCTGCACCCATCACATCATCTAATCACTACCTCATGACTGTTCCCAGTTGAAGATGGCATCTACATGATCGTTTTGTATGAGATGCTTCAGCACTTTTCTTACATTTCAGCAACAACAAAAATATATGAATTTTCATGGGGGTTATGGCCCTTATGCATAGAATATAATTTCCAAATTTCATAAAGATCTATTCAGTACTTTTGCCATAGTTTTGGATCATTAAAAAATGACTAAAATTTGGGGGTTAAGGCCCCCCATTAGGGGGTCTTAGAATCCTCAGAGAAGTGGAAACTTTGAGAATACTTCTTGATGTGTGTCAATTACCCATGGTTGAAATTTCATCAACATTAAAAATTTATGAATTTTCATGAGTGTTCTGCCCCCTTTAAACCATCTCAAATTCAAACCAAACATACTGCATTATACCCACCCTTATGCATTGAATCTTAGTTCCAAATATCATATACAGCTATACATATAGATGTATACATATACATCTATATATATATACATGTATATATATACATCTATATATATACATGCATATATATGTACATCTATATATATACATTTGTGCAGATGTATACGTATATATATATATATGTGTATTATATATATGTGTATTATATATATGCATGTATGTATGCCTGTGTATATAGTTTCAGTATTAAAGCGAAACTATTAAAGTGAAAATATCTGACATTACAATAGAGAGATGTTATTGTTTCACTTTTGACACGTAATACTGAAATAGTGGAGGAAATATGATATTGCTGTGGGCTCGCACTAGGCAAGAAGTTAAAAACTTTTTTGGGCCTATGACACTACATGAACCCTAAGTAAGGCATGTGTAAAATTTGTATGAAATTGGTTGTGTAGTTCTCAAGTTTTAGGGATTCACACAGACAGACAGACAGACACACATTCTCATCTTTATATAGATAGATAACAGATAAGAGAGAACAGAGTCAAAAGCTTTACAGACATTGGCTGTAAGTTATGAATATTGAAACTAATAATACTCAATGTAGGTCAATGAATTGAATAAAGATGTCAGAAGCCACACTGGGTGATGCAATAGATAGCCAGCAAACGGATACTGTATAACAGCTATTTTCAGCTATTTTTGAGTCCTGGCACACTGAATATGACACTAAAGTGTTACAGGCATGGTTGTGAGGTTAACAAGTTTGCTTGGCAACCACAAGGTTTCAGGTTCAGTCCAACAACACAACACCTTGAACAAGTGTCGTCTACTATTGCCTCAGACCAACCAATACCTTGCAAGTGGATTCGATAGACAAAAACAGCATGGAAAGAGAACATTAAATGATGATGATGATGATGATGAGTATTTGACCAGTACTTATTTTATTTTCACTGGAAGGATGAGAGGCAAAATTGATCTCAGTGGCATTTGAATTCAGAATATAAAGAGTCAGAACAAAATCCATTGCTCAACTGGTTCTGCCAATCATTGACTGCTTCAGAATAATTACTTCTAATTTTGACATAAGGCCAGCAATCTTTAGGAGTGGTTAGTCAATAACACCAATCCCAGCGTTAAACTAGTACTTACTTTAGTAACTCTGAAAAAATAAAAAGCAAACTTGACTACAGTGATATTTGCACTCAGAATGTAAAGAACTGGAAGAAACTCCCCAAATCATTCCATCCATCACATTAACAATTCTGCTCGCTTGCCACTTTAAATATTGCCCATAATATTAAAGCAATGCATTTTCAATAGTTGTTTACTGTCATTGCTTCACCAAATGTAATTATGACTGTAGTTTGGATAAAACTGATTAAACATCACAGAATGATTTACTTGTTAGCAGGACAAATAAGAATAAGAAAATATTTAATTTTGTGGTGGAAGATATGTAATTCAGTGCTGAATTAACTTGAAACTAATAATCATCATCTAATGTTCATGTTCTATAGCTCTTCTCCAGAGTCTCTACCCTGTCTTCTGTACCTAGTTTAAAAGCTATATATCTGACCTCTTGGTGAGTACTATCGGCTAACTCTGATGAGCGTAAGGTTATATAATCAGATTGTTACCGAACACTCTATTGTATTCCTTGCGCGAAACCGACTGGTAAGATCAGCCGTGATAGATATATAATACTATATATTTCGGATAATATACCCACTCTATTGACTGATATATGAATACATATTTACCCTGACTTACAGTCTCTGAGACAACTCACGTGTATGTGTGTGTGTGTGTGTGTGTGTATATATATATATATATATATATATATATATATATATATATATATATATATATATAGCATTGTTTCGATTAATATATATATATATATAAACCATTCTGATATTCATTTACGTATGAAAGCGACCTTCAGTCAAACTTTTTTTTCAAAGCTAAACTGTAAACAGATTTATATGCACCTCTTGATAGAAAGATAAAAAAAAAAAAAGCTAAAACTGGAACTGATAAATTTTCACTACAAAGAACAAGATTACGTATATTTGACTAACTTCCAAGCTTTAGACCTTTATAGACTAAGAGAACGTGTTAAAATATTGTGTATAGTGTCTACAAATAACAAGTATCTATCTTCATAGTATGTGTAAAAAAAAAAAGTGTCACTAGTCGCATGTCTCTTACTGTATCAATAATAATGTGAGCTACAAATGCCAAAATTTCTTTTTCTGTATCTCCAGAAAGAATAGATAGCTCAGCTCGTATTTCACCAGATCTGTGAGAGTTTTCGTTGAAAAAGACAGCGGGAACAATGAAACTAACGAGTGTTTTGTCTGAAGTATATCGTATACGTTTTACTAGAGGATAGGCTATAATCACTACCCAAGAAAGTTCGTATCTCTCTATTTTTAATGCCATCCATGAAAGCTACGGTATACAACGCACCTCTTACAAAAAAAAAAAAACTTTTATAAATAAATAAATACTAATGTATAGAAGATTTAGATTCCCGAGACATCTCGCAAACAGACCTCCGTTCTGAGAGCCAATTTGACAGCCAGCGAAGAAGCTTTTACATGGTCGATCGAACTGCTAAAAATGACAGCGAAATCTCCTCCAACTCACATTCTACCGTCTTAGAAAAGAAGTACACATTTAATAAGGTTATGATTTCCCCAGCACCTAGGAAAAAATCGGGTGGCCACGGTTGGAATGCACTTGATTATAAATCTGCTGCATCAGAGCCAAGCTGGAGTTTAATAAATATTTTATTTCAAACAATACTTCCAGATATACCCTCATAGTCAAAATATGTGTTGAATGGATGAGTGTAATAGTAACTATTAGCACAACCAGTGAGTTATTTATTGCATCTTTGCACCACAGGTGTCCATGCAGTAAAATACCTAAAACAAGGGGTATTTCAATATACGACGCCAAGTAGCTACAATAATAAACAACAATCACATTCTTAAGTATGAATGACTTTGACAAAGGGGTCATACGATTGGTGAAGATATACAGTTAGGGGTGGAGACAGTAAAGATCGAAAAATAAAAGGGGCGGCAGACTAAGTACCATGTTTAACGAAATTAAAATAGCCTTTACACTTGTCCACTACCACAGCGACGAAAGAATTATATGGATGCAGACTTATTTTATTTTCTCATTAATAAAGCAGGGTGGCCAAAAGATTTTGCTAACATTTTTTTTGAAGGGGGGAAAGGACTGATGTTTGTTGCTTTGAGAACGGCCGTGATACGAACGAAGTCCACAGCACCAAATTCTATTATGAAGCGACTAGAAATAATGCACATTCGAATTCAATTTTAAGACACACACACACACATAGACACATATGTACAAAGTTTAGGACTAATCAACAAGTTGGCAACATTAAAACGAAGAAGCATAGCAATAATGAAAGTACTAGGGATAAGGTCACCATTACTTTGATGCGCGTAGTAATTAATTATACGCTGATTAATTTCCAGAGGTTTACAATGAATTCAAAAGTTAGAGAATTTTGTTTGCTTTTTCTCCAAGTTAAAAATAATGCATTTTATTTTATGACATAGTTTAACATAAAGGAGAACGTAACGGTATTAATTGCAAACCTATTTTTATGTGCGTGTGTGTGTGTGTGTGTGAAAATGACAACGCGTGTGGCTTTGATAATGTTATATAAACAAGGTGGGTTTTATAATGAAAAGCTTTCATAGTATATTTACAATGCAATAGTCACACGCGAAGGTGAATGAGTTACCTTATCAAATTATAAAGGTAATGTGAAAAATGCAAAAAAAAAAAAAAAAAATTAATCAAATTTCTCCAGTAATATATAACTTCCTTCTTGCGAAATACAATAAAAAAAAAAAGAAACCCGAGTGCCCGTTCGTATATGTGTTGTTGTTTGGACCCAACTCATTAATGTCTGAGTAGACCTATGATTAAAGTCATGAACATCTTGTAGAATTCTCGGAAAATGGATATATATATATATATATATATATATATATATATATATATATATAGACATGGTATCGTGTAATTTGAGGGAGACCTGGCAGTTATTGCTAACAGATCAAACGATCGCGTAGAGCCTCCTTCTTTGACCGTTAGTACTTGTGTAAAGTCGATTTATTAATACAAAAGGACTTTCAAACTAGACATTAAATAGAAACGTCTAAAACAAACATTAAAAGTGAAAAGAAAGAGAGAGAGAGAGAGAGAGAGAGAGAGAGAGAGAGAACGAAGTAATGAACCGATCTTGTACGCTATTAGAGTACAAGTATATTACTACTGACCAACTTTTAGTGTCGTGAACAAACTTTGTCAATGTATACATATGCTATCAGCGATATGCAACTTGCACGAACACTGCACCCCACTGAGCACTTTGCCAATCTTTATATATATATATATATATATATACACACACTCACCTGTGCGTGTGTATGTGTATATGATGTTGAATGAAAACATAGCATTTCATTAACGTGATCACAACATTCTAATTTAATTTCGTCTGCAGGACAAAACAGAACAGATAGCTGTCTTATTTATGACAGACAAATAAACACCAGAAAAGGACTTGTATCGGCATGGTACAACCTTCTGCAGAGGAATGTTACGAAATAAACATTTGCTAGACAATAAGGGAGAGAGAAGGAAAATATTGTTACTTGGTCTCCGTCAAAGCTTCTAGCTTCATCTGTTTCATCCATTGTAAGCAAGTTTGTTTTTTTCTTTTTTTAGTTTTTTTTTCTATCTTACTGAATTTCACTGGAGACACAAAACTGTGCCCAGGTAGTTTATAAATAATCCTGTTTAATATTCTCAACCCATCGAATCGTCTGAGACGACATCCATTTTGTCAATCATGTGATGACAGTAACAACATCCGCTGAACTCTCCTCTCTTACAGCACACCGGAAGTAATGAAACTTATAAACGGTATTATTTACCCGACAGATCAGCATGCAGGTAATTATTGCTCACACTATTATTATCTCAGATTCTTTAATAGTATATCTTATATATAAATATATATATATTATTTCTCTCAGTTTTCTCACTCCAGTTGAATTATCTAAGCATCATCGGTAATAGGTTTTATCCGATTCATCATTTTGCTTACATATGGATCCCATGAGAAGTTTCTGAAGCAGTTATGACTGTTATGTTCAAAAGTCGTAAAAAAAAACGTTTGAAAAACCATTTATTCAGTTCATTTTAATAAACTTCCGTTGATCTGTTCCGTTGATCTATTATACATGGTAAATTAAACGGAAAATGCTATTAAACTCTTTAGAGATAGTGTTTCGACCACTGCATCTTAGATGTGACTTGCTATTAACAATGATCTCTTTATTACCCACCAGGAGCTAAACTTGCTATTAACAAGGCTGCGTATAAATGTGTGACATAAACACGCTGCAATTTACAATACTAAAGTTGAAGCTGCGATATCTTCTAAAGTTTAAATTAAAATAAAGCTCTGCTTTTGAATTGGAGTATATCGTTTGTGCATTTTGAATTGCATGATAAAACAATCATTTTTACTGAGTACAATTTATATTTATATATAAATAGATGTAAATAAAACATAACTGGTATAGTCCATGCAAATCATGTAGCATAGTACATGTGGAAATTCGGATTTATTAATATTGTTAAATTATTTGTATTTGTTTTCTTTTCATGAAAAGTAATTGTAAACAATAAAAATTAGGGCATAACTACAGGGTTTTACCCCCCCCCCCCCGACTTTGGGAGGTCATAACTTTCAGTAGTTATGCCAAAATTAGAAATATTCGCTCTATCCTGTAAAAACTCGAAATAGTTTACTTTCGATATTTATTTCAACATTGAATATTGACTTTGGTTAATTTTGTTTGTTTTCATTTTACCTTACTGGATTTTGTTTTGATACTTTAGTTTAAAATGTGTATTTTGCTCTTGTAGAATTGTAAACTAACTTTATTTCTGCTTGAAATTTCGCTACATTTGTCAGCGGCCACTTCCGGTTATCAAATTTACGAGTGATCCCTTGCTTTGTAAAGCTAAATAAAATGCTAAAGCACTTTCCGTCATATTCTCACATAATTTCTCTATCCCTAACACTTCATCATATAAAGCAAAACGGGTAAACAATTGTACATTCACTTTATCGCAGTACACATAAAATTCATGAGTCTTGCTCTTGACGAAAACTTAATACAAAGAATTTCAGATGATATTCCTTAAAATGAAGCTACATGCCATTTATGGACAAACCTTAGGCGATTCAGTCCCACTGCATGACACTTTTGACAAATTTCTTCTACTATTACCCCAGGCCTCATGAGTGGATTTAGTAGATGAGATCTGAAAGAATCCCACCATAAATACATATGTGTGTGTGTTTGTCTTGATATTGCATAATTGTAGTAAAAGAGTGCCATTCATTTCCAATATTTTACCTGAACATGTCGCAACCATGGAGTAATATTTCTTTGCTTGGAGACGGGTAAGAGTTGGTGACAGGAAAGCCATCTGGCCATTGAAAATTTCACAAAATTCTATCTAACCCATGCAAGCATAGAAAAGTAGATGTTAAAACGATGATGATCATCATTATTATCAATATTTAATGTCCATTTTCCATACTGGCATGAGTTGGATGGGTTGACAGTAACAGGCAAAGCCAGGGTCTGCACCAGGCTCCATATTCTGTTTTGGCTTGGTGTCTACAGCTGGATGCCTTTCCTAAAGCCAACCACTTTACTGAGAGTAGTGGGTACTTTTTACATGTCACCATCACCAGTGCTTTTTACATGATACCAGCATCCACATCAATGCTTTTTATGTGGTACCTTGGCTTTAGGATCTCAATTCTGTTGTGGTGGCTGGGTCTTCTCGAGTACAGCAATGTGCCACATATCTCGGTCTTCTGTTATCTCCTTCGTAAGGTTCAGCAATGATGATGATAAAGAAAGTGGGAAACAAATATTAAAATAGTGAATGGAAACAGATTATTTTGCAAATTTGGATATTTACATATCCTTTAATATCTTTTATCCTTTCTTTTGACAAGAAAAAGGCTTCATAAAATATGCTTTAACAAATATTTTTCATTTGATTTTCATAGCGAGAAGAAAAACAGTTAGAAGCTGCTTTAGATACAATCACACAAAGAATTTCTGATTTGAAAAATTGTATTCACAGTTTTCTGATGAAAATAGAGCATGAATATGCTTCAATGTCATGGTGAGTAATTTAATTTTTCCAGTTTTCTCTTTTTAAAGGAAAATGGAGCTCATGGCTGTTGTTTAACCACAAGTCAGCCCTGATCAAACTGACTTCTTATCAAAAGTGTTCCAGTTGTGATTATCCCATAATTTTATTTATATCTACAATTGCACTATCTAATGTGTCCTTTCTTTTCAGTTATTTTCATTTGGCTGAGCAACAATGAAGAGATTCTCTTTGAAGACTCTATTTTCATCATTTTTATATCTATTTCTGCATGCTGAGTTCATGTAGGTCTATTGATTTCTTTAATACTTCTACATTTGTTATATCAACAACCAAATGACGAATATCAAAACATGTTTTTATGCTGACATAGGTTTCATGTGTTATCGCTGTCCAATTCAGTTCTTATTTGGAGTTACTTCAGTTTTGGACAGGTCAAAGGATCACGTCTTGCCTTTTCAATTCATTTTGGCATGATTTCTATGACAGGATACCCTTTTTAACATCAACCACTTAACAAAGTGTACAAAGAGCATATTATCATGACATAAGCACAACAGAAGTTGTCATGTTCTCAACAAAACTAAAGAATCCCCTGTGTCCTATGTTGTCTCTGTTTAATTGCCAGCCACTTTACAATGGGTACTGGCTACATTTTATCAGGTTACCAACACTAGAGAAGTTACCATGTCTCCCTGCAAGGCTAAAATGTCTTCTTTAATCTATATTGTCTCTTTTCTTCTTGAGGGAAACATCATCATCATTTAGTGTCTGCTTTCCATGTTGGCATAGGTTACACAAAGTTAACCAGTTCCCACACCGGGAATCAAACTCAGGCTACCTGGGTGAGAGTCGGGAATCCTACCCACTAGACTACATGGGAAACATGACAGGGAATATGAATAGAAGAGTGATGACCAATAAGATGGAGAAGAAGAAAATATGAGTGGTACAGGAGAGACTCAGTGGTATAATGTCAGGCAAATTACAGTGAAACACTTTGCATAGTGTCATGTTAAGTGATGCAATGTGATTTAAGTCCTGGTAATATATCTTCTGGGTAAATAAAAATCAGGATAACGAACATCAATAAATATAAAGACAATATAAAATTGACTGCAACATTTATTCCAACACTAAATGGAAATACAGCAACTAGCATAACGTGAAAAATCTGTTAAATACATTACATAGTTTCAAAGTGTTTCTCGAAAATGAAGATGAACATTGGAAAAAAATGCTAAGCATTGCATCAAGAAATTCCTGCTACAGTTTTGCTCTTGCTGAAGCTACAAAGTGGAATAAACTGCTCTCATGTCAATCCAAACCCACCTTCCTAAGGAATAAGCAGGGAAAAAGCTTCCCTTAAATAGCTGATGTAGGGACACCTGGTTAGTCTATCACATTAAGGGGTGGACAGCCCACGTAAAGCTAAATGAACTTGACCATCACGTTATGAGCCAAAATGGGTATCTAAAGGTAAGGAGGCAAAATGCAGATACCTAAAGGTAAAGAACAATCATGCCTCTGCTACACACCTTTCATAGTGTCTGGTACTTTATGTAGTTGGTATTAGTCAAATAAGAAAATGATTTTATATTGTTGCAAGTTAAATAAACACTTTGACTTTTGGTTTTAGAGAGGAGATTGAAGAAAAATAGCACAATATGATGGGATAGCAATGAAGTTGTGTTGTGCTAAGAGAGAGAGCAGGTGACAGTAATGGATGTGGATGATGATAACTGGTAAATATCAATGAAGAGTTACTTGGGGTAGAGATGGTTAGCAGAAAGGGGTGATGTTATTGAGTGCCAAATACAAACATATCCATTTCCATTCCTTTTTACTTGGGAATTGTTGTGGATGAAAGGAGTTGAGACATAAAGTGAGATGGTGAGAGAGAAGCAAAGTTGGGATGAAAGATGGATTCAATATAAACAGTGACTTTATTTCACAGGTGATGTGGTACAGTGAATAGATTAGGAGAACAAAGAGAGACTTAATAGGAATATATTAGACAAGAGACCTAATTATATATACCCCAAACTTCATCACCACCATCATTAGTTTAATGACCATTTTGCTATGTTGGCATTAGTGGGCACGTACTCTCCAGTACCATGAGTCTCCTATTATGATCTTTTTGTCATCTCTTTCATGTTGTTCAGTTTTTTTTCATTACTTTGTTTCCATGTCTTCCTACATCTCCAATATTCCTGAACAGGTTTCAACTTTGCTTTTTCTTTTTCTTCTCTCTTTTTCCAGGCCAAATGCACTTGATAATTTTGCCTTGCTCTCAGGACAGCTGAATTCATTGACACGATTATTAAAAAGTGAAAAAATCCCACCTTTGAAGAATTATGTCTTGCTTCCACTTGCTCTTTCTCCAGATAAAGATCCAGAACTTGAAGTAACTTTTTAATGTTTCTAAATATTTGAAAGCAACTGTTCATCATATATATGAAACTATAGTCTTGATTGATAGCTCCTTTCTTTTAATGTTATTTTTAACCCTCTGTTCTGAAAATTTATTTCAAAATTTTACAAATGCCATACAAGAAATGTTTTAAACTCTGTTGTGAACTTATTCATCATAGTCCTCGAGGCAATAACAGAGGAATTCAAGACAGGTTGCCCCTGGGAGCTCCTCTATGCTGATGACCTGGCCCTCATAGCAGAATCACTACCAGAACTATAGAAGAAATTTCAAGTGTGGAAGCAAGGTTTAGAACCGAAGGGCCTTAGAGTCAATGTTGCAAAGACCATCCACACATGGCCAATGCCAGCGCCGCCTTGACTGGCTTCCGTGTCGGTGGCACATAAAAAGCACCAACCGATCGTGGTCATTGCTAGACCCCTCTGGCCCCTGTGCCAGTGGCACGTAAAAAGCACCCACTACACTCTCAGAGTGGTTGGCGTTAGCAAGGGCATCCATCTGTAGAAACACTGCCAGATCAGACTGGAGCCTGATGCAGCCTCCTGGCTTCCCAGACCCCAGTCGAACCGTCCAACCCATGCCAGCATGGAAAACAGACGTCAAACGATGATGATGATGTTGACTGTATGTCAGCTAATATTTTTTCCTCTCTGTTTATTTAATTCTACAATGGCTTTTGCATATTAAATATAATGACCCCCTACTTACCTACTAATGAGGTAATGAATATAATTGGCATTATAGGATTATTTAATTTTAAGAAATCTCGTTTTTCTGAACTAACAAATAAACCTTTATGTGCATTATTTAGTAATATATAGTGAGAGCGATACCCACACATGACCTGATTTTACAATGGGATTTTTTGAACATCAAATGGCTATGAAGATCCATCTAAGAAAAATAAGAATGAAAAGGGTCAGTAGCTAAAAGATGATTGAGAACCGCAGATCTAAATGAAATGCATATATACATGAAGTACACATATATATATATATATATATATATATGCACACACAAATACATATGTCATTTTGTATATTTATACATTTGTAAATGAATTAGTGTACACTTATTTACACAATAACTTCAAATGACATTTAAAATTAGAAATAAACACATGGGATGAATTGATGTGATCTTTAGACAACCTGCCACATCTGTAATAATAGATTTACTATATGTAGGCACAGTTATATGCTTACATAACTGTGCATACATGAATATGAGTAACAAAGGAGTAAACTTGACTACACAGTTGGATAGAAATTGCTCAGCAATTTAAGAGTTTTTAACTTCTTTTACTGTATTGTCTTTTGTAGAAACTAACTGAAGGCCGATTAATGATTTTCAATCATGAAGTTGTTCCTGTATACCTTCGAACCAAACCAGAACCTGAAGTTGAAGAGAAGTTCAATGAACTTACCTGTCGGTTAGGCCCTAGCAGCCATGATACAACACAGGTAAGACGAGAGCATGGTTGTTTTTGAAAAATAATGTTTTCTTTTTTTTTTTTTTCTTTGTTTGTGTTTAGTATCAATTTCTTTAAGAAATATAATTACCATATCTGTTCTTGTGTAAGTCACACTATTTTATATTTGATTTAAAAAAACAAAAAACTGGGGTGCAACTCAGACATAGGGCAAAGCTAAAACTATGTAAGGAAAAAATTTTGTTCCAAGATTTAACTCTAAATTAGGGAGGCAACTTATTCACAAGAAAATTTGGTAGCTTGTATTAATATATAATTACTACAGTTAAGGCAGGAAGCTGGCAGAATCGTTAGCACACTGGGCAAAATACTTAATGGTAGTTCACCGATCTTTATATTCTGAGTTCAAATTCCACCAAGGAATCAGCTTCATCCCTCCCCCAATATTGCTGGCTTTGTGCCAAAATCTGAAACCAATATATAATTACTACAGTTAACTAGTACTAGCTACATAGATCCCAGGCTTCATGAATAGGGCTTCAATGCAATTTGCTTGACACAGAAAGAGCTGCAAACTCTAACCTCAAATATATTACTAATACATCTTCAATTTTATGCCTTTGAAATCTACTGGCATTGTCATGATTAGAAACCTAAATGGACTAGACATTTCCTCAAAGCCTGTAAGAGTTTTTACTATTGAGTAGCTGATGGCAGCTTTGTGTTTTCAGTGAAGATACAAATCAAGTTTAATCTAACTTTTCATTCCAGCATATCAACAATTAGATCATATAAAATACATTTACTTAAATTGTCTCCTGTCATCTTATGACAAACATTCCTAGCAATAAAATATCAATTCTCAATACATCAACAAAGGAACCTCTACATTGTGTTATGACTCGGTAACAATAGCAGTAAAATTCACTTCAGATCATACATCACTATCTTAAAATGGAAGTTCCGGACAGTAGTTCTAGAAACATTGTCTGAAAAGATGATGTTATGATCATAGCTGGTTCATTTTCATTATAGATTTACTTCAGCAGGGCTGTCCTGAGGCAAAACCACAACAACATCAATTATATTCCGATCTTTTTTGTGGTTTTAAACATTATTGCGCCTGATACGGAATCCTTGACATATAAGTCAACATATTTTAGCTGTACATCGTTTTAACTTGCTTCAGTAGTTTTGAGAAGCAGGTAAGATTTCTAATCAAAGGAATATGAATTAGTGTACCATAACAGATAATAACTAACTTAATTTCAACATTTTTTTGTTTCCAGCTTGTCCACATCTTTTTTGGTGCTTTATCATGGCATGAAATTTGGTTCCTTTAGATTCTCTATTACCACTAACACTAAAATATATATCTCCATGTGGTGCACCAGCATGACCGCAGCCACTTGGCTGAAACACATAAATAAATAAAATAAAATATATATATAACAAAACAAACAAAGCAGGAAATTGGAAATTTTTTGCTATTATTAATCACCATTACATGCATTTCATTTGCTAATAGGAGTCATAGAGTTTAACATGTTAGATGGACATGTAAGGAATTTCCTATTAGAAATTGTCCCACCCATGCCAGCATGGAAGACAGACGAATTTTACCTAACTACCTATATTGTGTATGTGTACATGTATATATGTATGTGTGTATATATATATGTGTGTGTGTGTATTTAAAGAAAACAGAAAATGGAAATAATATTGATGAACAACAATTGATTTGCATCAATTTTTATTTATTAATTATTTACAAAAAGACTGCATCCCATCTAATAGCCATCTAGCAATCTTTTTGTAAATAATCAATAAATAATAATTGATGAAAATCAATTGTTGTTCATCAATATTATCTCCATTTTCTGTTTTCTTTAAATTTTGATTCCTGATAAACTCCTGTTTATCCTTCTTTACCTATAATTTATGAGCATAACATGTTTTCCCATGTTTAAATATAGGTAATATACTGATAGTATAATGGATATTTTTATCCCTTAGACAATTATTTTAACATCTAACTCCGCTAGCCTTATATATATGTGTGCATATGTATATATATATTTATGTATGTATATATATATACTTGTATGTATATATATATATGTGTGCACACTTGAGTGCATGCATGTGTGTGTGTGTGTGTGCGCCCGTGCATGTAACATTAAAGAATTGGGATTTGGAATTCGGGTAGGTACTTTGTGAGTACTCTGATATAATCCAGATCTGGCTAACCAGATCGAATGATGAGGCGTATTCAGAATCGTTTAAGATAAACAATTGAACTGTACTTCACTCGATTGGTAAAGAGTTCACATCATTGCATTTCATACAACATACAGAGTGTATAACAAAGCATCTAATTCCAATCCAATACGTTTCTGCGATGATAAGTGTCCTAATGTGTGTGTGTGAATGTATGTATGCAAGTTATGTGCATGTTTTTGTCTGTGTGTGTGTGTGTGTTTGTGAATGCATATGTGTATATGGAGTGAGCCAAAAAAAATTACTTTACCATAATTTGATATTATTTATAGACCTCCTTAGTGAAGGCGCGTGGCTGTGGTTAGAGCGTCAGTCTCACAATCATGAGGTAGTGAATTCGATTCTAGGACTGTGCTGTGTATTGTGTTCTTAAGCAAAACACTTTATTTCATGTTGTTCCAGTTCACTCAGCTGTAGAAATGAGTTGTAACATCACTGGTGCCAAGCTGTATCAGCCTTTGCCTTTCCCTTGGATAACATTGGTGGCATGGAGAGAGGAGGCTGGTATGCATGGGCGACTGCTGGTCTTCCATAAACAACCTTGCCCGGACTTGTGCCTCGTAGGGGAACTTTCTAGGTGCAGTCCCACCTCTTATGTGTTCATAGCTTACATTGGGTACATCTTATGGAGTTTCTACCTACACCTTTTCTACAAATCGAGCAGGGCCACCTACCTGAGGGTGTGTGATGAGTTCGCCTTCCTACTTACTAGAACTTTGGTCTTTGCTACATTGACTCTAAGGCCTTTTGATTCTAAACCTTGCTTCTACACCTGAAATTTCTTCTCCACTTCTGATCGTGATTCTACTATAAGGGCCAGGCCATCAGCATAGAGGAGCTCCCAGGAACAACCCACCTTGAATTCTTCTGTTATTGCCTGGAGGACTATGATGAATAAAAGGAGACTGAGAGTTGATCCTTGGTGGATCCCTACTTCTACCCAGAATTCTATACTATACTCATTGCCAATCCTAACCTTACTAACGGCATCTCTGTATAGAGCCTGTACAGCCCTTATTAACCATTCATCAATCCCCAGTTTCCACATTGCCCACCAGATAAGGCATTGGAGGACCTTGTCAAAGGCTTTCTCCAAGTCCACAAAAGTCAAGTATAGGGGTTTATCTTTAGCTAGGTATTTCTCCTGCAGTTGTCGAACCAGGAATATAGCATCAGTGGTGCTTCTACCCAGCACAAAAACGAACTGCATCTCATCTAAGCAGACTCTCTCCCTAATGAGATGGACTATGACCCTCTCCATGACCTTCATCACCTGATCCAGCAGTTTGATACCCCTGTAGTTATTTCTATCTAAAGCATCACCTTTACCCTTGTTGCAGTTGACTATAGTGCTGTTATGCCAGTCATTGGGTATGACTCCATCATAAACTACATGGTTTACAATGCAGGTAACTAGGCCATAGCCCACACCACCAGATGTTTTAAGCATCTCAGCAGTGATTCCTGATGGGCCGGGGGCTTTTCCTGTTGTCAATGGTCTACGCTCTATTGGGAGTGTAGGGCTTAAATGAGTAGGATGATATGGTCTAATGACTGGAACCAGTAAAAGAATAATTTGATGATGTGTAGAAAATTGTCTCATTATTCCTGACTATTTAACAAAAGCCCTCTTTTGATTCCTATTGCCGTATATGTATTTATTTTTCTCCATATAACCCTTACTTGTCCAAACTGTGTAAATAAAACGAATGTTATTTCTTTACTGTATTTCTTTGATGCAGCCTTACATGCTGTACAGCCAGGTAAGTTGTACTTATGTCCTATATGTTGTTTTAGTCATTGTCTGCTTGTGTCTTGTCTCCCATTCGACAGCAACAGGTCAACTATGAAACATTGACTTAAGTTGTTAAAAAAAAAAACAAAAAAAGAAAACCTCTTCTTGATCCAGACTTGCTGAACTAACATTACTCTCTCATATTGTGCATGCTTCTCAGATATTTGTACCGTACTCTGTCCTCATTGTATCTTTCATTTCTTTCTTTATCCTCTTTGATGGTTTCTTATATTATGGCTAAAATGTTTCTCTAAGTATACATTTCTATGTTAATAGAAGCCATTATGTGTCTTACAGACAGTTATGTAATTTCCCCATCCATATGTATGTATGTGTGTGTGTATATATATATATATACATATATATATATATGTGTGTGTGTATATGTGTATATATATATATATATATATACATATATATATATATATATATATATATATATATATATATATATATATATATAAATACACACATATACATACACATATATATATATTCATCTGTGTTGTTTTACTTAAAAATTATATTGCATGATTTCCTTTATGAAAAATCATTTCTCAACTTTCTGCAAGCCTTTATAAGATTTAATTCTTTATGCAAATTTCCTTATAGCTTATTGCTTAACATTATAAATTGTTTTGGCCTCATTGCTAAGATACAGAGAACATCTATTAAAATGAGAACGATTTGACGATTCTAAAAACATTATTGCTTTCCTCAATATTTGGTCAAGTTGAGATTGCAGCATTATTAGTCTTAATAGCAACAGAAAATCAAAATACTTTTTATCAGATTATTGACTGTTATACAATGGTTTATTCATTCATATTTGTGTCTTTAGTTGTTATTGTCAGAACATTTTGGCCATTGTATTCTTAAGTCTGCTTCATGTAACTGCCATATTCGGTAATGTTCTCAGAATTTCAAACTGAATCTTTTATTAAATCTACAGAGTTGGATCATTCTCTTGCTATTGTCCATATCAAGAATAGTCTCCTTCTTACTTCTAATACTACCAGTTCATTCCACTTGCACCAAAGTATTAATAGTTTGATTGATGCTGGGATTGAACTTATGCCCACTAGTTAAACTACAACATTTAAGATTTGACACTTAACACTTATATTCACTAACCCATCGGGACACCGAAAAGTAATATCACAATTTTTGCAAAGTATTTTAGGTTCTATGGTTGAAAATAGATCATATTCTCAGAAGAGGAAAAGTCTAACATTCAGAAGCTAAGATGTGCAACAGCACTCAAATTTTAATGCTGTTGCAACATCTTAGCTTGTGAATGTTTTAGCACTGGTAAAATTCTAGTAGACCTGAATGAGTCAAAATCTAAAGCGGTTAAGTTTGTTGAATAGAGTGGGTGAGTAGTAATTTTTAACCTCAAGGCCTGATCTGTTTTATTGGTTATATGGCTCTGAAAATTACTAAATGATACATTTTCTGTTGATTTGAACTTTTTCTTTTTTTTGCACAGAGCTTGATTCACACATCTTTCACAAGGCCCAGTCCTTGTTAAGGTGTGATGGCTTGCATACCTTAAAGACTCTGAATGCTATGCCAGCAGAATGTGAGCTCCTGGTAGAGCCTTCCATGCTGTACAGATCAAAGGATAGTGGTCAGATTAATATGGAACCCCTCTCCCCAAAGGTAAAACTGGGGTTGCATAGACCCCCTACCTAGAAAAAAGGCTAAGTTAGAGAAACAAAAAAAGACAACTGAGAGTCAAGAATAATAAAGAAAAATCGTTAATGATTTTTAAAATTTTTTATAAGAAAGTCCCCAAACAAAGCAAGAAGCCACTTAGTGCATGAGACCAGTCAGCCGGCACAGGAGCCAGTCAGGCAACACGTCATCAGCCATGGACTTCACTTGGCTCAACAGGTCTTCGCAAGGGCAGTTTATTGCCCAATGATTGAAAGGTACTCCTAAATGGGCCGGTTATGCTGCACTGGCATAGGCCACGGTTATGGTCTCACTTGGCTTGCTGGGTCTTCTCAAGCACAGCATATCTCCACAGGTCTCGGTCACTTGTTATTGCCTCCATGAGGCCCAACGTTCAATGGTCATGCATCACCTTCAAACGTTGGGTGCCTATGAAATACTCACCTATGCTGCTTGTTAACTCAATTAGCAGGTCATTCAGTTGATTGAAGAAGTATATGCTCATACTTTGTCCATCATATATGTTTATACACACATAACAAACATTCTTATCCAACTACTTGTAAAGTTCATTGTTGATTCAACATCCCAGAAAATTACTCCAATCTCTGACTTGCAGACATGCCATGCTTTTCTCTCTGACTCTTCTGCACCTACTTCAGTGGCCTCTGCTGTTTGAGGCTGGTTGGTTTTGTACAACCTCCACTCGGGTACTTGAAACTCACTTATCTTTTCTCCTCCTATTGTCCATATTATTTCCTCCCCAGACCTCACGCTAACCATTCTATTCAGATCTAATTTGGGAACTCTCTATCTCTCTCTCTCTCTATCTCTCTCTCTCTCTCTCTTATATATATATATATATATATATATTTGTCCCACAGCCGTCAGCTGTTCAAGAGAAATAAACTGTATAAATCTCACTGGTTTTGGATGCCCTGCAAAGTCAAGTAAAAATACGACTGTTCTTTCTCTCAAAATATGTGGCCTTCTTGCCTCTAGAGATCAGTATTGGTTAATGTCACATAAAAATGAGACAGTCATGTAATCAATCATTACTTTCATTTAATTAATTAATTTTTTAAAAACTTTCTGCTGTAAATATGGTTTAGTCATTTAAAAATCAGATCACTGATCAGAGAGATTGATAGTGCCTATCCTGTCACCAGAACTGTGCTGTGACCAGAGTCTAGATACTTAAAACTATGGCTTCCTATGCCAATATATCTATTAACTGGATTTAGCCCTACTGGCATTAAGAGAGTGTAACTCTAAGCTCTACTGATAGCAGAATGTAAGTCCAGCATTATAAATTATCAAAACACTTGTTGATAGTAAGGGTGTGTCCATAACAATGGACCTACAGGCTACATCTTTTCATGTCTTACCATGAGGAAATATTACTTTGCTTGGAAACAAATATAGGCTGGTTGCAGGAAGGGTGTCCAACCATAGAAAATCAGTCTCAATAAACTTTATCCAACCCATGCAAGCATGGAAAATTGGATATTAAAATGAAGAGGATAGTACATGCTACCAAATTACATTCACTTGTAAATAAAAGCTATGGTTTTATGCATTTGCTGCTACTCATAGCAAAAAACTGCACTTTCACGTGTAAATGTACCTGTTTAAACTGTGCTTCTGATATTTAACCTTTTAGCATTTAAACTGGCCATATCCAGCCCAAATATTCTAACCATTTTATGTTCAAACTGGCCAGATTTGGCCTCTCACACCTACCCTACAGTGTCATTCTAAAGATATAAACAATCACATCATCAAATTCTCAAAGCTACAAGAGAATTCGCAATTAATTCAAAACTATGTGAATAAATAAGCACTTCATTTGATAGAGTAAGCCAAACACTAAAGGTTTAAAATGTTTTGATTGTGAAAACAAACTCAGTTGGTGGGTTGATGCTAAAATCACTTTGTTGTAGCTCACTTTCTTAAGTAATAGATTCTAGAAGAAAATCTCCAGCATCAACTGAAAGTGTAACTGAATTTTAAGAATTTTTTTTTTTTTTTTCCAAGCAGTTTTAACTGAAATGTTTCACCAAACTGTGTCAGGAATTTCTGACCCACATTAGCTTTGATAGTCCTCAGTTTCATGCCAATGATGTTGTAGTTGGGTGGTCTTTTAGTGGTTTCTGTTAAGGTGCAGGAGTCTGCAAAGAAAAACTTCTTATATAGTCTGTCGTTCAGCACAGTAGCAGTGGCCAGCAAAACCTATCTTACATTGAGCAGTAATGATACAAATTACTGGGCGTAGCTGGACACTGGTGATTTGGCATGGCTGACTGGACATTGAACCTGCTTTGGTGACAGCACTTTTTGGCACTGGAGACAAACACACACAGACATGCAAAACTGTACACATACAAACAGAGATAGGGGAGAAAGAGAGGGATATTACAATTTATTAATTGAATGTGATTGACCTAAACACACTTTCACCTCAGACAGTGTGAGAGAATGAGAGAAACATTAAAACGTCTAATGTCAAATAAGTCAGCATCAACCCAGTGACACCAAAACAGCTGTGTCAAAATGTCTCATACACTAGAGAGATGGATGGAATGTATCCATGAATTTCCGCTTTGGTCTTGTACTCACCAATGAAATGTTTTCAAGCCCTTGTGAGAAGCCTAGTGCGCATATCAACAAGGCAGTTTTGAAGCTCCTTCTTCGTAGTCCGTGTTATGGTGAATGCTACATTTTACATAAGTAATACATAGCATTTCACCATTAATAAGAGTAACACCATATTTTACTAATGTGTTTATAACTTGTTTGCTTTTGTTTTGACAGGGCAAAGGAATAAAGAATGAAAACATGTTAGTTGAGGACGCGACAGTAACTAGAGTGAGTTGATTGGAAACTAATTTATTTGATTTCTTTTTTACATATTTACTTATTCACCTATTGTTTGTAGAAAGCTATATTATATAAATTATTTGGAAGTGTTATCCTGTTTTTTTTGGGGTTTTTTTTTCCTTTTTCTTTCATTTATATTCTTACATATTTTATTTAAAATTAAATGCTTAACAATTTATGGTGTTTTTTTTTTTTTTTTGTTTTTTTTAAAAGATATTAGTATTATTATGGCAGAATCAGACAAAATGCTTGGCAGTATTTCTTCTGGTTCTTTAAATTTTAGGTTCAAATCCTTTCAAGGACAACTGTATTTTTCATCTTTTTGGGGTGATAAAATAAAGTACCAGTCAAGTACAGGGGATGACGTAATCAACTATCTCCATCACCCCTCAAAATTGCCAGCCTTGTGCCAAAATCTGAAACGATAACTACATTTCTTAAGGTGGCAAACTGGCAGAACTGTTGGAGCAACAGACAAAATGTTTAATGACATTTCTTTCAGCTCTTTATATTTTGAGTTCAAATACTACTGAGGTTGACTTTGTCTTTCATTCTTTTGGTGTCAATAATATAAAATGCCAGTCAAATACTGGGGTAAATATAACCAACTAAACTCCTCCCTCTGAAATTTCTGGCCTTGTGCCAAAATTTGAAACAATTGTTATTATTTTTCTCTTGGGTACTTTCTACTTAACAGTCAAACTCTTAACTGTAAAGTAGGCTTGGTACCTGTTCTCGGACAAGCAGAGTGAGGCAAAAAGAATTATATAGTTTGTTTTAGTTGCAACATATTCATTGTGGTAATATTTGAACACATAACCATGATGTTACAGACAATGAATTGACAAAATCCTATGTGCATCAGACGAAATGCCTAGAAGTATTTACTCTGGCTTCTTGCCTAACTGAATTCAAATTCCATTGAACTCAGCTTTGCCTTTCATCCTTCCCTGGTGTTTGTGGGGTTTTGGATCGATCAATAAAACACCAGCCTTTGGCAGTGGATCAGCAGAATTGTTAGTGTCAAGCAGAACGCCTTGCTATATTTGTTGACTCTGTGTTCAGAAGCAATGCCATATTTGTTGGCTCTTTGTGTGGTTTGAGTCAGTGCTATATTTGATGACTCTTTGTGTTCGAGTATATGCTGTATTTGTCAAGTTTTTGTGGTCTGAGTCAATGTAGTATTTGTTGGCTCTTCGTGATCTGAGTCAGTGCTATATTTACTGTCTCTTTGTGTTTGAGACTATGCTGTATTTGTTGACTCTGTAGTCTGAGTCAAATCTCACTGGAACTTACTTGGATAGTGGACTTAATTTAATGTCAACAGTATCTGGTCTCTGAGTACCTTTAGTCTATCATAAGCATTTGGACCAGATTTATAGTTTGAGGATAGCTTCCTCCCTTCAGTCTTCAGAACCTATTCCCTTTAATACTGCCTAAAGACATAGATACTGTCTTTAATAGTGCCTATTAAAGGGCACAATTAATGCTCTTCCTCCTGACTAAAGTGATGGTGGAAGGGTTTGTATTATAATGGTGACACATAAAAGGCTACCAGTACTCTCTGTGGAGTGGTTAGTGTTAGGAAGAGCATCCAGCCGTAGAATCCAAGCCAAAACAGACTGGAGCCTGGTGCAGCCCTCCAGCTTAGCAGTTCCAATCAAACCATCTAACCCATTCCAGCATGGAAAATGGATACTAAATGATGATGACGATGATGGGCATTGGTCCTTCTCTAGAAAACAAAGGCAAAACAAAGAAAGTCATTGAGAGAGAATTTCAATAACAGATAAGGGTTACTATATAAAAACATGTTTGAACATCTGTGATTTCTGCACACCTTTTGAACAAAATAGATTCCAGTTAACCCATTACCTACCAGTGATCTCATATGAGATCACTTAAAAATTACAAATTTCGTAATTATCTGTCAATATTTACACATATCTAACTTTTTTGCTATATCTACTAGGTATATTTCTCTGATATTCAAATGAGGTTTGCTAATTTTTCACCCAATATCTCGCTTATTTCTATTTAAAATGTTATTTTGATCATTCCAGTGTGTTTCTAAGGCTGTTTTATGCTAGAAATCAAAGTTTCATAAAAAAAATTCCAGTTAATAGAATTATGGGAGGTAATGGGTTAAAACAGTAAATGTCTCTGGTGAAATTATTATTGTATTTCAAAAGATTAGAGAGTAATGCCATCTGGATACTTCAGTTTTTTTTTTTTTTTTTTTTTTTTTTTCAGAAACAATTAAATTCTCTAAACAAAATCACCAGCAACATCATTGACATCATCAATTCTGCTCGAGAAGAATGGGAAAGCGAAGCAAGTAAGTATGGGAGGTATTATATGGGTATGGATATGAGCTGAAGAAAAATTATGTAAAACTAACAACTGCAACAAAACTTATGAAATTTAATTGATACTTAGGTGCAGGAATGGCTTTGTGGTTAAGAAGCTCACTTTACAAACCACATGGTTTCAGGTTCAGTTCTGCTACACACCACTTACTATGTAGCCTTAAACCAATCAGTGCCTTATAGACTGAAACTGATATATATATATCATGGACTCTCCCATCATTAGACAATGCATGAGGTTTCTGCAATTTCTTGCTGAACAACTACACAGATGATTTGCTTATAGTGGATCAAATGTTTGTGTTCACATAAGCTCAATCCCTCTATCATTCTATCATATTGACTTTACTTGTACAAATGCACCATGTGCCACATGTCAGATGACGAAATGCTTGCAAAGCAATGTGAAATGAAGTGCTTTGGTCAAGAACATAATGCAACGCCCGATCTGGGAATCAAAACCACAATCTCACAATCAGGAGTGCAACTCCCTAACCACTAAGCCATATCTCTTCATACACACACACATATATTCAATTTTATTTTCCAATCAATATAATTATCAATGCAGAACAAACGTAATAAAATTGTCTTTTCTCCTGGCTTTGCACATTAAGAAGGGAGATTAGTTATCAAAGGTAATGATAATGTTCCCAGATTTGATATGTTTTACCAACAACCTGGTAACTTTTCTGGAGCACCACAAACTCATCAGCAGCTGAGATCTGAACTGATAAGATACAGGTCAGTAGTATTGCACTACCAGCTATCTTATCTATTTGGGTCATATTGATAAGGTACCTCTGACACTTTACCTACTTGGGCCATTTTGTCTTTATATTGCTGTCATCTAATGGAAATGAATTTTACTTACTTTTTGGACTTCAGATCAGAAATCGGCACAGCCACAGACATCTTCAATGGCAGATACCAATACTCTAATTCAGGCCATCACTGTTGGGAAAGGTCTCAAACAACCAACACCTCGACGTTCTGAGAATTCTCATCAGAATAACAACATTAATACTCAGCCACAGACTCAGAAGCCACCAGGTAAGTTACCTCACATTTTCATTCATTTTACATTTCTTTTAACCTCTTAAATACATGTTGTGTTATGTACTATTATATAGGCGCAGGCTGTGTGGTTAAGAAGTTTGCTTCCCAACAACACAGTTTTGGGTTCAGTCCCACTGTGTGGCACCTTAGGCATGTGTCTTCTACCTTGGGCCAACCTTAGCCTTGAGATTTGGTGGCTGGAAACTGAAAGAAGCTTGTCGTGTATGCGTGCTCTCTTGTTTTGACATCATGTGAATGTGTAAATGAATATCAGTCATTTCTAAACACACGTCAAGCCATGAGGAAATATTACCTTGCTTGGAAACAGGTGAGCGCTGGCAACAGGAAGGGTATCTGTCTGTAGAAAATCTGCCTCCATAAACTCCAACCAACCCATGCAAGCAGGGCAAAGCCGACATTAAAATGATGATGATGATCTTTCAGTATGCAGAACCACTGGTCATAATGCCAACAAAGAATGTGAATATTATGACCATTTTGCTCAAGTGGTGACTTGCTTGGAATGTCAGCTTTCATGCATCATATGCACATGCACACCACAAGCTTCCTGCAGTTTCTCTCTACTAAATTCACTCATGTTTTTGCCTGACCAGGGCTGTAGTAGAAGATACACTGCCAAGGTGCTATGCAGTGAAACAAAACCAAAACCAAACCCGTGTGATTGTGAAAGTAACCAAATTAAACCATGTTGTCTTAAAAATACACCTTCAATGATGTAGTCTAGAAAAGGCAGGATAATCGCAATTGGAGAGCTTTTGATTATAGACCTGCTTGTTCCAGGTTCACCAGGGACTAAGTAGCAACATCTAGTTGTATTTTCTATTGCAAACAAGTCAACATCAAAATAAAGGTGGAATCTGTTGCCAGTTAAGTTAGTCTTAAAAAGGTTCAGCAAAGCATAACATGATTGATTTTTTCATATTTATGGTCATAATCTGTGTTCTTAAAAACTACCCCTTGTTTTTTTTATATATTTCCAGCTTCTGCCAATATTTCTAAAGCTCCAAGCACTATCAAGACTAACATCAAAGCAGCCTCCAGTCATCCTTACCAGCGTTCCTGAGGTAGTATTTGAAACTGTATGCAAAGAAAGAAAAAAAACTGCACATCTATAACTCAACAGATATTACTACAGTATTTCTGACTGCTAACTTAATGAAGGTAACAGAAAAAGAGGATCTATATAAAAAAAACCTACTGCACAGTGCAGCAAACTTATTTTTAATTAAATTATTGATTCATTTTGTTCCTTCTCTAAATTTTTTAAAATTTATTTTAGGGAAAACAATCTTTCCTTGAATATTTTGTAAACATTTTTTTGTTTTTAATTCAATAAATTTAGCATTTTTTTTTTAACTGATGTTTTTATTATTTTGGAAAATGTTGAACAAGCACAGGTGTGGCAGTGTGGTAAGAAACTTGCTTTTCAACCACATGGTTCCAGGTTCAGTCCCACTGCAGCTTTGTGAGTGGATTTGGTAAATAGAAACTGAAAGAAGCCCATCATATATTTATATATATATACATACATACACACACACATATATTTATGTGTTGATGTCTATGTTTGTCCCCTGTCACTGCTTGACAAATGGTGTTGGTGTGTTTACATCCCCATAACTTAAGGGAAAATAAATGCTGATGTCGATTCATTTGACTAAAAATTCTTCAAGGTAGTGACACAGCATGGCCACAGTCTAATGACTGAAAGAAGTAAAAGATAAAGCATATAATTTAATAAGCTTAAACTTGGACATGGATCTACAAGAGACACTAATGCCATTTCAGGTCTACAGCAGAATTTATCAAGACTTCACATACTGTCTGCTACCTCAGTACTAGTTGCTTCTCAAGGTATACTGCCCTTAATGATACTGTTAAATGTGGTTTGGCAGTAACTGGTATTCTATTGCAAAATATATCATCTTTGTCATCATCATTTAACATCTGTTTTCTATACTGACATGGGCCTGGTGGTTTGACAGCTGGCAAGCCAGAGGGCTGCACCAGGCTCCAGTTGTCTGTTTTGGCATGGTTTCTATGGATGGATTCCCTTCCTAACATCAACCACTTTAAAGAGTGTAGTGGGTACTTTTTACAAGGTTTTTTTTATGTATTCTCAAAAGCACCACCAATTTAGTCAAGAGGATTTTTGCCTTTTTGTCTTTGCAGTTGGAGGCAGGTCTTCATTTTTGGAAATTACTTGGAATTAGTAGGGGTATCCAACTGCAGAAAGTATGCCAAAACTGACATGGGAATTTGATGCAGTCCGACTGCTCATCGGATCTTGTCTGACCATGCCAGCATGGAAAAACGGACATTGAATGATGTGTTTATGTCTTTCCATCTGGCTTAATATGTAAAATAATGTCACTAGTTTTTGCAGTTTTATTGTTTATATTTGTTACTAATGCATGTCAGGCTGCTGTGCATTTTTCATCATGCAGAAGATGCGGGGAAATAAGCACTTTAATGGGAAACGAAGCTGGCAGCAGGAAAAGCATGAAACCTAAGGAGACAACCTCAACATTTTGTCCAGAAAAGATAATGATAATGATGTACATATTCTCAAAGAATGTAATGAAATTATAATAAAATGTTTTAACTTCATAAAAATATAGGCTAGAAACAGGGAATTGCAAAAAAATTTTAAGGCTGTCCAAGTAGAATACAATTTATTGTACGCTGGTGAAATTCACTGGTTATGGTGTCTCTGTGAGCTGAAAAATGAATGTTAAAGATTTTCTTGTAATGGAATCAGAGGACCAAGGATGTTTATGTGATTGGCATTTTTGTTCAATATCACTGACCAAATAAATTATCAAAGTCTGAAATTATAAAGGTTGAATTAGTTCCTCTCCCTCTTTACTGCAACATTCTAACATTCCATGCCAGGAATCTCTGTTTCCTATTAGCTTTGTGAATTTGGCCTTCAATTTTATGTTGTGTCACCAGAGTCATTGGGTGGCCTTTGTCCTCTATTAGGGTGTAGAAGCCTCTAAATTATAACACCTGATATGGTTTGTTGGTCAGCATGATAAAAGTGGCCAGCAAAACCCTTTCCTGCGTTACCAACAGAGCAGAAGCAGATCAAATATGTCCTTAAACTCTTTAGCATTTAAACCAGCCATATCCGGCCCAAATATTATACCTGTTTTATATTCAAACTGGCTTGATCTGGTCTCTCACATTTATCCTACAATATTATTCTAAAAATAAACACATTATTGAAGCTTCAAAGCTACAAGATGATGCATGACTAATTCAAAATGATGTGAATAAATAAATTTTACACTTGACACAGTAATCTGAATGCTAAAGGATTAATCTCTTCTTTTGTCTTGTGCTCAGCAATAAAATGTTTTGAGCCCTTACGAAAAGCTTAGTGTATATATCAACAAGGGGATCTTGAAGTTCCTTGATAGTCCAGGTTTAGGCTCCATAGTGAGGAATACTCTCAGCAACCTCCCAGACCAGCCTTTGTTGACTCTGAAATACCTGACTGCCAAATGTAAAGTGTATCACAAGCACTCCAAGCTTGCCTTTCTTTCAGACAGCAACATATATTCCAAAATGTCACTGACTTGAGTTGCATGCCATCACTGAAACAAATTGGTTGGTGGCTTTCATCCTCATTGATAGTTATGCACACAGTCTTTTTCTTTACACTGAGAAGCAAGGCCTAAGCAGGTAGCAGCATTTTCAAGGAATGTTAGCACGTCTTGCACATTGTTCGGTTGATTAGCTGTGAGGGTAAGAACATCAGCACAGTCCAATGTCAGACAAGTACATGAAGACTTCCTAACACAATAGTAAAAAAAGGAAAAAAATGATCCATGTATATTTCCCAACCTTTGGGCCTCTCATTACTTGGTATACGGTCACTATGTTCAATACTCCTCCCTCAGTTGTGTCCTCACTGTTGCTGGTGCCACATAAAAAGCACGCAGTACACTCTGTAAAGTGGTTAGCATTAGGAAGGTCATCTAATCATAGAAACTACACCAAAGCAAACATTGGAGTTTGATGTAGTCCTCTGGCTTGTAAGGTTCTGTCAAACTATCCAACCTATGCCAGCATAGAAAACAGACTATGATGACAGCAACTGCAAAATCTAAAAAGTTATGAGCTTGAATTAAGAAACAGGTGAAACTCCTGATTCTTTGTAACTGAAATTTACAAATGAATAATACTTTAACATTCAATTTTAATAGCTGTGGGTATTAAAAAATACCCACATTTGCAGTTTCACTCATTGAAAATTGCATCAAATGTTTTACCAAAGTGAAGTTTTTCTCAAAATTAAATTCAGACAAAATTTATGGATAATTTTGCAACCCAACAATGAATTACATCAACAGCTCCAGCTAACATTTCTGATTTTCTACATGTTTTTAGTTGTCTGGATTAAAAAATGACCTGCCATGCAGAAAACAATACTGAAGAGTTTTTTAATCCTCTATGCTCCAAACAGTTCAAGAACATCTGTTGAACTGTATAAATCTCTTTAATTTATAACGGAACTGCAAGTTTACCGGTCATTATTGTGATTGTTTAATCAGACATAGGTCCAATTGAACATTAAGTTGTAATCAAAGATGCTCTGGCTGCAATTATCTCATCTTTCCATATATCTTAGAATACATTAACTAGTTGTTTTTATTTTTTTCAAAGTTTTATAATGTAGGATGTGGCTGTTATTCTTAGCAAACTGGACAACCTCATAGAGGCTCCCTCAATGTTTATAGTTATTGGCAATGATCTGACCAGGCAACAACTCACCACCATCGCCACCCACTTTTAGTATAAGACATGTCCTATGTACTCCAGTAGCTTTAATCTCATGATAATTGCAGATGGGTGGAGGCACAATGGCCCAGTGGTTAAGGCAGCGGACTCGCGGTCATAGGATCGCGCTTTTGATTCCCAGACCGGGCGTTGTGAGTGTTTATTGAGCTAAAACACCTAAAGCTCCACGAGGCTCCGGCAGGGGATGGTGGAGAACCCTACTGTACTCTTTCACCACAACTTTCTCGCACTCCCTCTTTCTGTTGTGCCTGTAATTCAAAGGGTCAGCCTTGTCACGCTGAATATTCCCGAGAACTAAGTTAAGGGTTCACGTGTTTGTCGAGTGCTCAGCCACTTGCACGTTAATTTCATGAGCAGGCTGTTCAGTTGATCGGATCAACTGGAACCCTTGACGTAAGCGACGGAGTGCCAACAACAACAACAGTTACAGATGTAGCTGTGTGATAGTGAAGCTTGCTTTCCAACACTCTACAGCAGCAGCTTGACCATGTGTAGTATGTGTGTGTACCCATGTCGTCTTGACATCATATGACAGCTGTAAATTAGTATCATCATGTCTACAATAAATAACATCTGACCACGAGAAACATTACATTCCTTGGGAGTAGGTGAGGTTTGGCAACAAGAAGGGCATCCAGCTGTAGAAAATCTGCCTCAATAAATTCCATCTGACCCATGCAAGCATTGAAAAATGCATGCTCAATGATGATAAAAGCTTCTCACTACCATGAGATTAAAACTAGCAGACAATGAAATTAGTCATCATCAACATTAATGTCATAAAATTTATTCTTCTTTAACACGTTTCAACTGCATGAAAATAAAAGTATAAAAATAAAAGAATGAAAACACAAGACATTTGTATATGAGAAGGGGGGCATTTATTGGCCTGAAAAAGGAAAGGTGATTTGACATTTTTAACAGTGATTATTAATCTACTAAAACTTCAAGTGAAAGTTTTTTTCTTTTTTTTTTCTTCCTCCTATGAAAAAATTGTCAAGAATATTATAAAGAAAAATATACAAAAAAAAACAAAAAAAAACTAAGAAATATCTGAGGCTTCGATGGAAGCCAATACAACTAGATGACGGCTGGAGCTCAGCAAGGTCAACTATGCAGCAAAGGCGGCACAACTAGCCATGCCATGTGTGCAGGCCCCATTAGCCATCTACATTACAAACTGGGTCTCAGCTGTCAAACCAATAACTAAATCTATAGTTATAGCAAATCATCTGTGAAAATCCTTAAATCTTTTTAAACTTTAAAAAAGAAAAATACTGGATTATCTTGTCATGGTGGGTTAAGTAGAGTAGACTTAGTTGGAATATTTACACAGATTGCATCATAATGCATGGGGTTGTTTTGTTTTGTTTTGTTTGATGCTTTTTCAATTACGGTGGTGAATTCGTCCCTAAAAGAACATTATTATAGGATCAACAAAACATGAGGTAAATTGGTCTGAACTCAACCAATCAAAAAACCACTGACTTTTATTAAAAGAATCAACCAGACTGAGTTGTGTGGAGTGGGTTGTTGTTATTACATATTTCTCAGTAACAGCTGAACTGATAAATCTGTTAGACAACCGTAGAGTAACCTAGATAGTCAGTTACCCCACAATCCCATCAAACAAACAACAGTATTAAACAACTCAACAATATGAGTTGAGAAAGGATGTTCAGAAATCATTGCCTTAACCAAACTAGAAGACTACACTAATATCCTTAGCACATTCAAAGAGATTTACTATCAAGATTATAATTATGAAAATCATCAGAGAGTATTAAAAAAAAAATGCACACAGTACATAAACTATCCTTTCACACCAGTGTGAAAGGGTTAAATTTTAATTAATTTCAACCAGGAAACATAAAGCTGCTTGAGTGGGGGAGAATGAGGAGTAATGTTATACAATGGTCTGATCTTCACTGAGGCCCAATTTCTTTCTTTTATAGGGGGAGTGGGGGGAAATAGGAAATCAGCTAATCTACTACACATCACAACAAACAGAAAAAAGTTCATGCCTTAATGAATTAGGCCACACATTATTTGAATTTTATTTCTATTTGTTACATATTCTTTTTTCTTTTTTTATGGATACCATAACAAACAGACACCAAGTCCCTTAGCCTTCCATATTTTTAGAACAGGTTAAAGACAGATTTTGATTCAGAAATGTAACAAAACAGAACAAAATTATTTTTAAAAAATGGGGGGTATGGGTGGGATGGAATTCAGTCTAGAACCCAATGAAAAAATATTTCAACAGTCTGGGTAAACTGAATTATTGAAATCTTCTGTTTATGTATTTTTTTTAATCTGCCTTCTAAAAATTATTTGACAACCACAGCAATCATCAGACATGAAGAATTAAGTCAAAGTAAAATAGTGGTGTTTTGTTGTTTTTTAAACTGTTATTTAGTCACAGGTTAGCTCTAATTAAGCAGACCTACAGTCAAAGGCATTCCAGCCATGGCCATAACACTTTTTGTCTTGAACTAAAAGGTCTCTTTTCTTTTATCTAAGACAATGTGGTATGATTTGGCTGCTATTTCTTGCAGATCAAGTGACCATGTAGAGGATCCTTTATTGAATAGGCAACCACTTTATGAAATGGCAAATCATTTGTGTGTGTATGTGAGAGAGAGAGAGAGTGAGCACGCACATAACTCTGAACTTCTTACAAGCATTTAACCTGTTACAAATCATGGCTAATTTTCTCTGATATCAGGCAATGGATCTATCAAAAAAAATGTTTACATGGTCATTCATTTCAAGAGAAACTTTTGTTAAATTTGTCCAAAAAAAAAAAAATTAAATTAAAATAAAACCTTAATGTTGTTCAAAATTGAAAATTAATAATGATTAAAAGCCATTTGATCCTGTTTTTCCCCCGCAGAAATAAAATTTAACAGACAGTTCTACTTGGCACAAAAGATATTACATAAAATACCTTTCATGTCTTGCAAATATCAGACTGATCAGGAATAGTTTTATGGGTTTGTTCATGAAGAAAGATCAATATTAAAATGTAGTAATATGAAAAATGCTTGGCTAAGTTTAAAACTAACAAGATGATGTTGAAATTCAATGTCTATCCGCATAGACACACTGCCAGATATACATTCTCAGTTGATGAAACTAGGTTATTTCTATCATTGTAAGAACATATATAAGGAACAAATCATACACAAAAACTTGGCAAATCCCTCTTAAAAACTTTGGTAGGTATTTTTGAAACTATCAATTACTAAAATAAACTAAGGTGAAGGAGTGTTTTTTTTTTTACAATGAAAATTGTTCGTAAAAAAAAGAAATGTTAAAGAAAAATTTAACTTACAAAATAGAGTTTAAGATACATAGAGTCACAAAACAGATACAAGAATATCATGCTAATTACTACAGCCATAATTTTAGGATGTGCTAGGGGCAATGTTTAGAACTGGAATAACCATACTTAATGTTTCCCTTAAGCTTGAGAAAACTATATATATGTGTGTGTGTATGTGTGTATATATATACATATATATATATATGTATATATATACATACATACATACATATGTATGTATATATATCTGTCTGTGTGTGTGTGTGTATATATATATATATATATATATATATATATATATATATAATAAACCTTGTGAACCAAAAGAAATTTTTTGATTTTTTTAAAAATTTAAGATGTCATAGAAATATGACTGCAATTAAAGGATTCCAATGTTTGAAAATGAGGTAGGGGAAAAAATAGGACAAAAGAAACAAAAATCAATTTGAAGATAAGAAATTAATGTTACTAAAGCAATAATATAAATATTGCTAAAAGACAGTGTAAAATGCTGCCACTTAAAGAGGGGGTGATTAAGGAAACAAGCCCTTATATAATAATAATAATAATAATAAAATGAATGTTTTTGCTCTATTTTGTTGAACTGCTCAACAAAAAGATAGGGGAAGGTGTAAATAAATATCCAAAAAAAATAAAAGACTCCCAGCAATAACATATCAGTGTTTCAGCTCACAAACACACACGTGTGTGTGCGTATATATATATATATATATATATATATATATATATATGTGTGTTTGTATGTATACACGCACACACATATATGTATATTATAAATGAACTATACACCAACCTACACATTGTTGGGTGGACGGAATTTAATAGCAGATTCAAAATAAATAATTTCTTTGTTTTTTTTTTTTATTTCTTTCTTCTACTTTCTTACATTGTCATCCTTAACTCCAAAATCAATACTGATCCCTAACATGGAGGCACACAAGGATATATTGTAGGAATGATGCTGAAAATTATCAGAGATGGTGGAAACCTAGCCAAATTAGCCTACCCCAACATCATTAACCATCTATATGTTTCTTAAGAATGTTCTTTATGTAGATATAAAGCTTGAGATTCATAATTAGAACACTTGTGAAGTTGTGACAATCATGCTGATTATTCTTTACACAGGTATGAAACCTGAAATTGTTAATAATCAAAAGGACAAAGAGTGATTAAACATTGCTCATAATGAGCTTAATTATCAATGATAAATTTTTTTTACGTCAGCACTATGCTGTAAGACCATCATTTCTCAACTAGAGATCTCTGAAATGCAAGTATTCTTACAGAAATGCATTTGTAAGTCATTTCAGTGGTTAATTCTTTAGACAGAATTATATCATACAAACACAGCATTATTCCCTAAGGTATATATTTGTAGGTAGTAAGAAATCCTATGACAAAAATAACTTCATAGGGAATTGTAAAGGAACTTGGTCTAAGCAAGTACTTAAGACAAAATTTCTTAAACCGATTTTGTGGCCACTGATGGATTAAGCACAACTGAACCTTTCAAAAGCAGTTTTATGATTTGCTTAGTCTCTTACGAAATTTAACTCCAAGATAGAGAAAAAATAGAGAAAATCATCATCACCACCATCATTTTATGCCCACTTTCCATGCGGGCACAGGTTGGACAGTTTGATAGGATCCAATAGGTCAGAGAGCCACAACTTGCTGCTGTATATAAAAATTTTATTTAGGGGTTCCCCCAAGAGGAACAAAAAGTTGCAAACTGCTGCTTTAAGGCTACAATTTTCAGAGAGAGAAGGGGAGAGATGAGGGTTTTTTTTTTTTTTTCAATATGCAAACTAAAACAATTCAAATTGGACCATAAACTCAGTTTGTTGGCACTATACTCACTGCATTTGCCACTCACATTGTAATGATGTGGTTCGACCAGGCACTGATGTGATAAAAGGCAATGTCAAACCAGGCAGGATCTAAACTCACTGTAAAACCTAACACACACCAAAGTCAAATTTTGTTAATTAATTTGACTGGTCGGAGTGTATTGCTGGGACTATTTTTGCTCAGCTCCATTACTCACACAAAGGCTGGACATGTGGGGGGGTGGAGGTGAAACTATGTATAATAAATTGTAGTCTGCAGTGATAACAACAAAATATATTAACAGATACAAGGCCACAAATTTGTAGAAGGTTATAAATTAAGCAGATTGGCCCCCCTAGTAGTACACATTTGATTATCATTTCATTTCAACAACCCCAGTGGGTTGTGAATTGAATGTAGAGAGATGAATCTATAGTAACAACTGGCATTAAGTTAAACATTTGTTGGGGGGGGGGGATAATCAACATAACTGAAAGCAAACTAAAGCTGGTGGGATTTGAACTAAGGATGTAATAGATCATAATACTGCATAGTGATTTTATCCCATCACTGCACCCTTTTCTGCTATTCCAAGTAATAAAATAATAGTTTTTAACATAGGTACACAGCCTGCAATTCAGGACCCCATTATTTGACTGATCTTTTTTATTTTCTCAACAACTGCCAGAAGGACAAAAGGCAAACCTGATTTTGCAAGATTTCAACTTAGAATATAAGACCCAAAAGAAATACTGGCAGGCATTTTTGACCAATACTTATTTATAATAATAATAACAACAATGCCATGTCTTTTTGAGCCAGGCTTTTCCTTTTCAAATATTATCAGACAGTAAAATGTAAATCAATTTCCAAAATTAAAACTAAAGCACTGTTTAACCAGAGCTAATAATATTCATAGGATGCTAACAGAGGCTATTGAAAAAAAGATGTTAATACATGAGAAATCAAGAGACTGAATACAAGACCAACATAGATCTACTTGGTTAGCAAACCTGCAAATGAGAAAAATTATGCTTCTTCATAAAATACTGACTTCACAACACCTTCTTCAGAGAGATAATAAAATTGTAAAGGCTAGTCAACTAGATAGATTTATATACATAAAACTTTATCAAACTTCTAATGTTTCATAAAATTTAACTAAATATGCAATTTATGAAATTTAAAATTTTCTAACAAGTAAATCTTTTCAAAGATGAAATTATGGAATAAATATATGAATATAGACATTTAGCCGAATGAATATTAAGTACTTGACAACAGAAGCAGAAAAAAAGCTTTTATACACATACATAGACATGTAGGTAAACCAAATATTGATTTATTTACAGATAAGCTTTCACTTCATTGTTACTCAGGGATTCATTTTTAATAATGAAGAAAACTTAAATGTAATGAGAAAAACATCAGCTTCTCTCGTCTGTACATACACGATGGAGATCCATAACTTCAAAATAACTATACAGAAACGTGTGTGTGTGTGTGTGTGTGTGTGCGTGTATATATATATATATATGACAGGAATGGCAACAAAAGAATGAAAGAGACCTCGATATTATGCAAATAGAGGAATTTATCTGTAAAAATATGTGACACTTATTCGGTGGCCATGATAAAACTCCGAGTTTCGGATGCCAGGGTGGGGGGTCCAGCCCAACATCTCTTCAGTTATCCAGCCATTGAAAATTCCTTTGAAAAATGACCGCTAAAAGCAAAGGGAAAACTTATATTTCCCTTTGCTTTTAACAGTCATTTTTCAAAGGAATTTTCAATGGCTGGACCCCCTCACCCTGGCATCCGAAACTCAGAGTTTTATCATGGCCACTGAATAAGTGTCACAAATATATATATATGAACAAAATAATTAATATAGGCCACTAGCAAGAACTAATTTAACTACCACTTTTCCAACAAGCTTTTCTTTTCTCATCCACTGCTACTACCAAGCAATACCCATATACTGAAATATTTCTTGATTTCTAATTTATGACACTAAATGGATGAGAGATGCTACTGTTCGTTTATTGCTGCTTCTTCCTTTCTGAATTAAAGATACTAGTCAGTTTTGCCCACACCAGAATTTGAACTCAGGTCTTTAGTTTTGTATTTGTGATTAGAAAAAAAACCCCCAAAAAAACATTAAATCAGAAAGAAATATACAGTTGCTTCCTCAGTCTACATGGCACACATTCCACATTAAGAAAAGAATGTGTATGCATGTATGTACTCATGTATATATGTAGCTAGAGATGAATGTTAAGAAATTTTGACTGAGTCTAATATTTATACACTGACTTGACACAGCAACTGGATGGTCAAATACTGCACAGCCAACATAAGTCACTAGTGACACACAGCAGGCAGACAATGCTCAGTGCCCAAAGATACTTCTTTTTTGTCTCAAGAAGAATTTCTTTATAAAGCATAAGAATCAATAAAATCTAAATTAATCCCACTCGCTGTCTTTATTTTTTTTTAAAATATATTTATCTGGGGAAACATAACATCTAAATCTACCCAACAATCAACCAACCAGTCAATCTTCATTTATTTCATGCAAAGAGTAACCATTCCCGTTGACTTCAGAACAGGCTCTCAACCAAGTTACATATATCAAATGAAAAGATCTTAAAGCTCAGCACACCAACCAACCAAAACAACTCGTAAATTTCTCAGGGCTCACACTGCATCCCAGTTGGGCAGACTGAGAAAGAAAGAATCAAGGGTTTTGGCTATAGAGCATACATAGAACAACACTGATGACAGAATACAACATGTTTACTCTTCTTCAGGCAGCCACGTTGGCATATCCACCAACTAACTGAAGCTAGCTGTGGCTCAGTGTAGTAATACAAAAGAGCAACACAGTCTGTTATGTTGTTACACAATGCTATTTCCTTCAGTTATTCTCATCAGTTTGTCTGGCAGCACCAAACATAAACCAAACCCCATCACAGAGGAATTTGTGGTTATTTTTCATTTTAATTCTAAATACATAATAATAAGTAGTAACAATAATAATTATTATTACTATTACTGTAATACAATAATAAGGATTTCCTTCATTAGCATGCTAAGACAAAATTTAGAGGAATGTAGCTAACTGAATCATCATCCAATAATTAACAATAATAATCCTTTCTACTATAGGCACAAGGCCTGAAATTTGGTGGGATGGGGTAAGTCAATTACATCAACCCCAGTACTCAAATGGTACTTATTTCATCAACCTCGAAAGGATGAATGGCAAAGTCAACCTTGGCAGAATTTTAACTCAGAATGTAAAGATGGATGAAATACCACAAAGCATTTTGCCAGATCACCACCTTAATAACAATAATAATAATACTTTTCTAATCTTGATAAAAAGCCAGCAACTTTGAGAGGAGTGGGTAGCAAGTCAATTACATTAACCTCAGTAATTGATTGATATTTTATTTTAACAGCCCCAAAAGGAGGAAAGGCAAAAGTAATTCTTGGTGGGATTCGACTTCCAAAATAAAGGAATTATCTTGAGAAGTTATAAAAATATTAAATATCCAAAATTTTGACCAATTTCAATTATTTTGTTCCTTTTCAATTTTTTTTTCTATCATTTCTTTTAAAAGTTTTCTTTTCAGGTTAAAAACAAAAAAGTAACGCTACGTATAGAAAAATGTCAATCCTTTAGTTCCTTGTATCAACTCAAAACTGATTTTAATAAAATAAAATAAAAATTTGATACATACACACACATTTATATATACATCTATCTATCTATACATACATATAGAAACTATGTGTTTTATTTATATATATAAACATACACACATTTACTCTATGTACACGCACACACACTATTTCTTTCTGTGTTCCTTGCAGTTGAAGAGCGTAGCTCAAAACGTCAAAGACTTTCTCTATTCCCGAGCGTTAAACTAATACATCCATTTGTTGTTTACACCACCTGTCTTCGCCTGTTGTTTTTTTCGTACATTCTCTCATATATATATATATACAGGATGGACAAAAAGTCATGCAACTAACACAGTTGACATTTTATTTATATTTTGTTATTTGTTTTGTTCATCATTATTTTATTTTATTCAATTTCAGAAAAATCGTTTTGAAATGTGCAATATAAATATGACTTATCTTGGTACATGACTTTTGGCCCATCTTGTATTTTATACACGCACGCACACACAGAGTGAATACTTGGTGCGTAACTAAACACACACACACACACACACACACACTACACACAGTGAGTCTAAGCCAGTAGCAAATTAGAAAATAACAACACACATACACAAATAATCCAATGGTTTTGAGGAGAGATGAGGGTTTTAGTTTCCAAGATACAAGATTTCATAAGTAACACTGCAATGAAGTAAGGATCACCATATCCAGCATTATAAGAAACATGACAAATAAAGAAATACACAAACACACATTTGAATTTGATGCAGTAAATCCTTTCAAAGCAGACAATCAATTGATGTTTGCTAATTTGGTGGGATGTGGAGTATTATTTTTAATGTGTGAAATATGAATATAAAGAGGATGAAAAAAAAAAAGGCTGCTACATCAAAAGCTAGAGACAGGAACAAAGGTTATGTGAGTGTGTGTACTATTAAGTAATGCCTACTTAGATATATGTGTATATATTCAAATATATATCATGTATAGATCTCACTGTATACATTGCTAAAAGTAGTTTTGCAGGTCAGCTGACTGAAGGAAGTTAAGCTGAATTACTCAACTATATATATATATATATATGTTTATACAAAGTTGTTGTTTTACATTACTATGCAATTTCTCACCAGGTAATAATTATTTGACTCTATATATATATATATATATATATATATATAGACACACATACACACAGAGGAAGGGAGAAATAAAGGACGGGGGTGGCAGTCTGCATATACTTTTCCGTGGCGGTACAAAATAAATAAAATGGATTTTAGGATAAGAAACAAAATGCTCTTTTGTTGTGTCAAATCTAGCATAACAGTAAAAATGATAATGGTTTCAAACTTTGGCACAAGGCCAGCAATTTTGGGGCAGGACTCAACTGGTACTTATTTTATTGACCTAAAAGGATGAAAGTAAAGTCGACATTGGTGGAATTTGAACTCAGATCGTAAAGACAGACGAAATGTTGCCAAGCATTTTGCCAGGTTTACAAACAATTCTGCCAGCTTATCATCTTAGTAATAATAATAATAAACTAAAATGCTCAGAACCCCTAAAAACATTCTGTGTATGAAACAAATATATGTGCAATATAAATAAGTATGTATGTATGTATGTATGTATGTATATATTTATATATACATACACATGTGTCTGTGTCTATGTGTGTGTATGAGGTTATACCTGAATCTAAAATGTCAACATTTGTTTCTTTGTTGTCTTCAGTTTCCTTGGGGGGAAAAAAAAGCCCTTTGACTATAACTTGCTGCTTGTTGATAAGAAATCCTTCAATCTGCTATATATTCTTCTTTGACTTTTCTTTTTTGTCATTTTTATTTAATGGTGGGTGTTTTTTTCTTCTTTTTGTTTTGTTTTTTAATTTTTTAAACCTTGGTTTTTTTTTTTTTTTCTTTTCTTTTCAGTAAAACTTCTAAAATTCTGGCTGGAAAACATTTTTTTGTTTTCCCCCATTTCCAAACAATAATGTCTTCAATGTGTCTATGGATGAATGTGGTATTTGGGGAAAGAAAAAGAGAGACAGAGATTATGTTTGGATATGCATGTGTGTATGTGAAAGAGAGAAAGAGACTTTTCTCAAATTCTTTTAAGTGATGTGTGGTAGTGGTGGTGTATGTTCACATGAATTTGTGATGTACCTGAAATAAGCTTGGATATATCCACTGCTACTTCCATTCGTTGCAGCAGGCCCAGGTCCACAGAAATTTACATTTACAGTCAAAAAGAGAGTAAAAGGAGGAGGTGGAGGCAGAAACTGTGCCTTTTTCTTTAGTTCATGGTTTGATTGAAGGGTGATGTGTAAAAAAAAAAAAAGGGGGGGGGGACAGAATAAAATGGATCTGTCACAAAATCCTTATAGTGTCTGAATCCATGTAAAAGAAAGAGGGAGTAGGTGTGATTTGGAAGGGAGGAAATGGAAAGAGGTTGGTGGGGGGGGGGGGCAGAGCAGGCAAGAAAGAGTACTAGAGCAGAGTACTAGACAGCTTCAGACTTGCGGTAGTTATTAGCGGGGGTGACAACATTACCAGGCATTACATAGTCACCTATCATGAACTGGTTACTAACAGGATAATGACTTGTACCTCCAGTGATGACATTCTATGAAAGAAAGAAAGAAAGAAAGAAAGAGAGAGAAACGTAAAAATATTTTAATCAGAAACTGTAATCAAGACACGACAAACATTAACTAATAGTTTTTTTTTTTTTTTTTTTGAAAAATAAAAAAAAAGAGAAAAATCTAAATTACTAAAATATCTTTAAAATTCATTAGAAATTCTGTGTAATCTTTAACCCTTTAGCATTCAGATTACTACTCTATCAAATGTAATGCTTATTTTTTTTACATTGTTTTGAATCAGTCATGCATTATTATCTCATAGACTCGAGATTTCGATGATGTGATTGCTTTGTTTTTATTTTTAGAATGACACTGCAGGGTAGGTGTGAGAGGTTAGATCATACCGGTTTAAATGCTAAAAGGCTAATCCTTTTGTGACCAGATTTCTAATGGCATAATATGTCCATAAGTTTTAACTGGAGAGATTTAGTAAATTCATTAGTGTTTTTAATGAACTGTAATGATGGGAAAGCAGTAAATTTATACATGAACACTTTAAAACAAGGGGTTCTGTATCAGAACTGGGGTCAGTCTCAGGCTGATCAATATCAAAAGGGTTAATTTCATGTTTGCTTGTTTTTTCTGGGGTTTTTTTTTTTTTTGCACCCCTCAAAAAATATCGCACCAATTACATTAGGAACAACTGATTATTGTTTTTGTGTACTTTGATACGGTTTATTGGTCTTATGTAGGTCCGTATGACAAACACAGAGACAGAAGGAGAGGAAGAACAGTCCCTCTGCCCTGTTTGTAGACATTAGGGGGGAAATCCCAGTCAATATTTGCACCACAGCCGACACAAAAATGTACTTCAGACATCGGCTCTCATGCCATCCAATGAGTGCACACGCATGTGTGTGTTTTCAGGGATGCAGGTATATGAAATATATTTACATACATTTAAATATATTTCAATGCAAAACTTAGAAAAATAAATTTAATGAATTCTCTCTTACACAGCCATGAAACCTGTGGATTCTTTTTTTTTTTTTTTTTTTGTGGTGAAGAGGGAAAAATTCCATCTAAGAACATGAGCTTTTTTATCTTTTTTTTTTTTAATTCAGCTTGATACACAATCCATAAGGAGTTTGTTAGAGGGTTATATAGTTCTAAATGTATGAGATGCTGTATCCAATAGGATACCCGGCAGCTGCAGAACGTTTTCAGTTGTATTTCATCAACAGTGCTATGCAGTTTCTCTGATCTTAACTATACCTAAGTACGATACAAGTAATGGAAGCACTGAACAACTAGTGAGAGTTCTATTAGCTTACATTAATAAATTGAAATCGACCAATGAGAGACTGTGTTCTATTAGATACACCACACAAGCTGAAATCTGTTTATATGTACGATATGAATATTGTATGGATGATATGTGGTTCACAGTAAGTTCCTTTCACAACTACAAGGTCCCAGGTTTGGTTCCACTACATGATATCTTGGATAAATGTCTTTAGCATATCCTTTAGCTGACTCAAGAGTGGAGGCGCAATGGCCCAGTGGTTAGGGCAGCAGACTCGCAGTCATACGATCGCAGTTTTGATTCCCAGACCGGGCATTGTGAGTGTTTATTGAGCGAAAACACCTAAAGCTCCACGAGGCTCCGGCAGGGGATGGTGGCGAACCCTGCTGTACTCTTTCACCACAACTTTCTCTCACTCTTACTTCCTCTTTCTGTTGTGCCAGTAATTCAAAGGGTCAGCCTTGTCACACTGTGTCACACTGAATATCCCCGAGAACTACGTTAAGGGTACACGTGTCTGTGGAATGCTCAGCCACTTGCACGTTAATTTCACGAGCAGCAACAACAAGCTGACCCAAGCCCTGTAAGTGAAATGCAATGAAAACTATATAGAAATCTGATAGATGAAATGAGCCTGTCATTCAAAGATCCAGCATTATCAAACTGTGCTACACTGATTCTACTTCTGAAGTATATTAAAGTACATGTACCTGTAAAATACTTAGCCACCTCACATACTAAATCATTAATTAGTTCATTCAACTGATCAAACAATTAGATGCTCAGATGTCAAAACTGACACTGAGTCCATCATAAAATGACCATATTACATTAAATGAAAATGTGGGTAAACAAAAAGAGAAAGCAAATTAAGGAATATTAGGTGGTTAATCACTTTTTTTTTTTTGTCCATTTATTCCTCACTTCTCTGGAAACCTGTCATCATCATTTAACATCCACTTTTCCATGCATGTTTGGATCAGATTGAATTTGTTGAAGATTTTCTGCAGCTAAATGCCTTTCAAGTCACCGTCCCTCACCTGTTACCAAGCAAGGTAATATTTCCTGTGGCCAGACATTTTTCATGCTCGTTTACAACCACCACTTACGTCAAGACAGGTGCACATACACACACATAGTACATACATATATATATATATATATATATATATATATATATATATATATATATTTCGTTTTGGGATTTGGTTTGCAAGATTTTTTATGTGATTTCGTGTGTTGAAGCATTTCTGTTGCGTCTGGGGAGAGTCATTTTCTTATTGTGCCTTGAAATTTAACACACTCACCGGTAAAATTTCAAGACACAATCAGAAAATGACTCTCCCCAGACACAACAGTGTATATATATATATATATATATATATATATATATATATATATATATATATATATATATATATATAAAATGGGCTCGTTTTAATTTGTCTACCAGATCCACTCACAAAGCTTTGGTTGGCTCAAGGGCTATGATAGAAGACACTTGCTCAAGGTGCTATGCAGTGAGACTAAACTAAAGCCCACATGTTTGAGAAGCAAGCTTCTCAACTACACACCCAGGCTTGCACCTTGTATATCTACACCGTTGTATTCTTGCATAAGCTTAATTTTTCTTCCGAAAACTAATCAAAATCTCAAGTTGATGTTAACTTATAATATAAGTCAGGCACATACACACATTCTTTCTGTCCAGGCAAGTACAAGACTGCAGAAACTCAAGCTGTAAAACTAGTGATACAAAAAAATGTGAGTCATCTTACTCAACTATCAGTTTTGCCTTTGGCAGAATTTATTTAAATCAATAGGCTGTTGATATACTGGTTAACAAATGATTGGTGTAATATAACCCATAATACCACAGATCAATATATAACTATGGACAAGCCTGGCTTAGTCAACAATTGCTAAGATTAAGCACCAAATGATCAACGTCGAAGTGCAGTGCTGAGCTGAAATGCTATCAGTGGAATAGCTATAAAAGGCATTAACTATATTGATTTCAAATTTTTGTACAAGGCCAGCAACTTCCAGGGAGTGGATAAGTCAAGTACATTGACCCCAGTACTCAACTGGTACTCATTTTATTGACTTCAAAAGGATGAAAGACAAGATCAACCTCAGAAGCATTTGAACTCAGAACATAAAAACGGATAAAATTCCATGAAGCACTTTACCTGGCATGCTAATGGTTCTGCCAGCTCACCGCCTTAGTGTTATATTAAAATCTATAAAGTCAATATGCTTCCTCTTCCACCTCTCCATTTATAGAGGGATCTGATTGGGGAAAATTCGAATTAATAATTATGCTTGCACAATAGTGAAACTGATGTAGTCACTGTGGGATCTGAAAAGACTTTAAAATATAGTAAAACTAAGAAGTAGACCTGTTCTAAAATTCATCTAAGACTTACATCCTGATGTTGTCAGGCATCCTATCAAAAGACACCACATTTCTCAAATACCAAACACTTTGAAAATTGTTAACAGCTCCAATGAATAGTAATGGTGGGTGAGTGAGAAGACATTGGGCAAGAAAGGTGGATGCAGTCAAAAATGAGAATTAACCATTTTCAGGTAATGTACATTTACCAGAAGATACAACAGTTTATCTATGCTGGTGAACAACACTTTTTAAAGACAGTCCATCTCTGACCATCCTGTCTTTGAGGTGGCATATCAAAAACTATTTTGTCTGTGTCCTTTCCTTTTCATTTTTTAATGAAAATTATACATTTTTGAGAGAGTACACTAATATTTGCTGTTGATAGTAGGTTAAGTGACCAGATAGCAGCTTCCTCACTGATTTATGTAATGTGTACCTAATTAAATAGAGGCAACTATGCACAGGGGTCATAACTTCTAATTTACAGCAACAGTAATATATGTCTTTACATATTCATTTTTATTACATGCAGTGCCATGTAAAAGCACCCGTATGGCATCCGGTGCCACATAAAAGCGCCTGTGCTGCACCACTTAAAAGCACCCAGCACATTATAAAGTGGTTGATGTTAGGAAGGGCATCCGGCCACAAAAACCATGCCAAATCAGACTGGTGTCTGGTGCAGCTCCCCAGCTCTGGTCAAACTATTCAACCCATGCCAGCATGGACAACAGATGTTAAATGAGGATGATAATTTTGCTTCAGTAGCTTATGCATACATGTGTATATGCATGCGCATATATATCTACATACACACACATATATATAGATTTTGTATGTACATATGTGTGTATATACGTGTGTGTACGTGTGTGTGTGTGTGTGTGTGTGTGTGTATACATGCAGGCATGGTTGTGCAGCTTAGAAACTTGCTTCCCACATGGTTTTGAGTTCAGTTCTAGTGCATAGCACTTTGAATAACTCCTTGAGCAAGTATCTTCTACTACAGTCATGAGCCAATGCCAGGCTTAGTGAATGGACTTCATACACAATTTGTTGACAGGAAGACCACTGAATATATATATATATATATATATATATATATATATACATCTGTATTATTTTATTACCTTGTCTCAATATCACATAATAATTGTAAACAAGGGTCAATCTCATATAAGCAGTACCTTTTGTTTCTTATTTTCCATCAAACCAAATCCAACTATAGGAAGCATTACCTTGCTAGGAAACAGGTGAGACTTGGCAACAGGCAGGGCATCCACCCATAGGATATCCTAAATCAGTGAATTCTGTCTGATCCATGCAAGCATAGAAAAGTGGACAAAATTCATTGACAGAGTAGAAGGAAAAAATGTTATTTTAAATATGTTAGTGACACGGTACCAAGTTCAAGTATAAAGGTCCCACGGTCCTGCATTCCATATCAGTTGTAGCCAGATCTGCTGGCTTAGAGAATGTAAAACTCCATTTCATTAATTTCTTTCCTGTCAATTTTTCCTTGAAGGACTGTCTGAAATGCTGGATTTTCCACACCCATGACAAGTTCAATTTTACTATAATAAGGTGTGGCTGTGTAGTAAAAAGCTTGTATCCCAACCACATGGCTCCAGGTTTAGTCTCATTGCGTTGCAACTTCGGCTGACCAAAGCCTCGTGAGTGGATTTGATAGACAGAAATTGAAAGAAACCCACCGTATGTATGTATGTATGTATTATGTCTATGTGTTGTGTTTGCCCTCACCCTTCTACTGCTTGACAACTGGTGCTGGTGTGCTTACATCCCCATAATCTTCATAACTTAACAGTTTGGCAAAAGACCAAAAGAATAAACACCAAGCTTTTAAAAAATAAGTACTGGAGTCAATACATTTGACTAAAACTTCTTTAACCCTTTAGTGTTTAAACCGGCCATATCAGGCCCAATATATTCTACATGTTTTGTATTCAAACTGGTGATATCTAGTCTCTCACACCTAACCTACATTGACATTCTAAAAATAAACAATCACATCAGTGAAACCTCAAAGCTATAAGATAATGCATGATTAATTCAAAACAATTTGAGTGAAAAAGTAAATATTACATTTAACAGAGTAATCTGAACACTAAAGGGTTAAGGGAGTGCCCCAGCATGTCTGCAGTCTAAAGACTGAAACAAGTAAAAGATAAAAGATACATATCTCACCAACACTGGCCACAACTACGATTCCGCTTAGCTTGATGTGTACTCTCAAGCACAGCCGAAAATTCTGGCAATTAACTGTGCTTGAGAAAACCATGTCAAACTAAGTGAAGTCATAGTCAAGGATAGGGCCAGTGATGAGAGAAGGGTACCTGATGTGATGAGTTTGAATGTATATATGATTATGTCTCCTTGTCATGACATCATGTGAGAGTTGTAAATGAGTGTCATTTTCATACAAACAGTGTAATTCGTTTCCAATGATCTCCAAAAATTGTCTGGCTATAAGGGAAATATGACCTTGCTTGGAAATAGGTGAGAAGTAGCAAACAGGAAGGGTATCTAGGAGTGGAAAATCCTCTTCAAAAACTGTTGAATCCATACATACATGGAGAAGTGGACATTAAAATAGTGATGATTATAATTTTATCCTATCTAGCTATATACACACACACACACACACATTAATATCAACTAGTGATAATGAGTGCTCAACACCACATTGGTGGATAAATATTCTTTACTCGTGGGTTAAACAGGCTACCATTGGTTTCATTCTAAGAGAAATAACTCCCTTAACAATTTTCAAGCCTATTGCAAAGAACATTGGTGTTCGTCTCCACATCACTGATGCTGGCACAATGATAAAATTAAAAGCTGTCCATCACATTTCAAGTAAGGTTTTTGTGGTTTTTATCTTTTTTAAACCATTAACATGCATCTGCCACTGCCTATGTTCTACCAAATGCACATACATCTGTTTTGCACTCTCAGCTACTAGTTCTCTTACTATGCTTGGCTTTACTTAGGCCATTCATAAGAAAATGGTAAGAACATGAGCGTTGTTATATAGCAACTCTACTGCTACAAAGAAACAGAATGCAGGAAATGGGGAACTCCTAACTGAACAACTGTGCTGTTAGGAATAAGACGTCCACCATTAAGTAATTATGGAAATTTTCCAACCCTGTCTAGTTTTCTTAACCTGCATATCTCTCCTTAACCTACAGCATACACTATAGTGAGTAAGCATGTGTGTGTATGTATGTGTTTGTGTGTACATGTAAACTCTAAACAGCAAGGGTCTTTTACCTACAAGATAAACAGCAGAAAAATCGATTTATATTTAGATACCAAATTAGAAAAAGAAAAACAAATTTTATAAATATTAGGAAAGGAAAAAAAAAAACAGATCTTAAGCATGAATATGAAAGAGTATGAAGGACGTGTGTGAAATATGGCTGCTCTATGTTAGTGTTTCTAATGGTGGGAGGAAACTACAGTTTTACTGGTACCCATAAGTGCATTTATGGTTTTCCATGTGAATACATGCAAATGTACATTTTGGCATGCATTTGTGCATCTACACATGCAAATTTCTGTGGATTTCTTCAGCAGTCAAATTTAATGAGAAGCTATTTAATATTCTAAATACTGTTGAAACAAACTAGGTTTAATACAAACAACAGTTTGGGCAAATATAAAATGAAAGCAAAATTTTAAAATATCTATTGCTTTCCATAATATCTCATAAATCCTTTGCTGCTACCCAAGACAATGTAATTAAATAATTAACTTATGCTAAGGCTCAGGGCCACGAATTTTGTAAAGGGAGGAATATGGTCAGAGTCGCTTCAGTGCTTTACTAGTGACTATTTTGTTGACTCCTAAAAGATGAAAAGTAAGAGTAAAAAATTAATCCTAACCCCTGTCGGTGGCGCTTTCAACTCAAAATGTAGAAAGATGAAATTCAAATACAATAATGTGTATAGACCAACATCTTACTGTCTCAACCATCTCTAACAAGCTAACATGGTTAAACATACAAAAACAAGAGGTTAGGAAATGATGTGAAGTCATTCATCCTTACAAGAGCATTTGGAAATAAATCTCATTAACATAATACATTAGTTATGGAAACAAGAATTTAACTTTAAAAAATTACAAGTATCCACAATTGTTGTTATACATACTTATAAATAGCATAAAATTTTAAATGTAAGTTTGACACAGTGTCATGTCAAAAATATCTCACTTTGCAGCAACCAAAAATAATAATAATAATAATAATAATAATCAAAAGAGAAATAATTGCATTAAAGGAGACCATTCAAATTATTCTAATCCAATATTTGTATTGCTTTTAAACAATTATCACCAAGACATTAGAAATAAACAAAACTGAAAGATAGGAAAGGAATTATCAAGCTTTCTAATTTTCTGTGAATGTAAGTCACTCATAGAGTAGCATGATGATGTAAATCTATCACTGTTGATGCAAACAGTAATTAAAGCAAAGAAAAGGTTCTTGTTATAGTTTTAAGAGCACTATAACAATATTGCTAAAGAGAGACCCTACAAGTATGAATATGTAATAGAGAATATACAGAAGTCCCATAAAACTACTGCTTTCAGGAAATGAGGTGATGATGCAATAGACATTGCATTGCAAAAGAGCTACTAATTTTTCTAATTGTGCATTTGTGAACAACTGCATCATTGATTGTAGGTTTCCAAAAGGTCAATCACGAGCTCATACACTTACAATATATGTGCAGTCCAGAATGATTGAATTACTATAAAGTATTCTTGTTTGATGCATTGACTTATCAGCAATGTTTTGCCAATATATGCCTACTTCGTTCAAAATGCATTTGTCAACTCTAAGCAATACTATACTTGCCCAAGGTTCTGCCTTGTGCAATTGAACCCTATGGTTGCAAAGTAAAGAATAATTAATTAACCCTTCCTTCATAAATGCTATCTGCTCACACAAACACTGTCATCTAATATAAGAAACAAATCTCAGTTAAATGGAATTATTTCCTGACTAGAAAACATTCAGAGCAATAGTTATATTTTTAAAGGTACATAAAACAAAAAGGTTAAACCCTGAATTAAAAAAAATAAAGACTGATGATGATTGTATGTGGAGTGGTGTGTATGCAACTGTATGTGGGTGAGAGGTCAGTAGGAGCAGACCCACCTGTGAACTAAAGCTGGCTGGGCTGATTCCTCCTCCAATTGAGGTGCGGTTGGCATTGGCATTTGAGACAGGGTTAACAACACTGGGAATGCTGCCCGGGTTGATGGGTGCAATTGTGGCTGAAAGGATATATGGCATACAAACCAATCAGACATGATTGCTAGGGATAACAATTTGCAAGGTAACCCAGATTTCCAAAAGACAGAAAGACACAACAAATATATTCAGATCACTATTAACCCCACTAATTACAGAGAAACAAAGGAATCAAACCAGACCCTGATACAGAATATGGTTAAAGTAACATGTGAAAAAGAAAGAGGAGTGCAAAGATAGCCACCTGCATGGCTGCTAAAAAAGGTAAACTATTGGCTGAAGTTTAAGAGCGCTGGTTGGCTTAAAACTTATATCATAGATAAGGAAATATAGCAAATGAGCCACAAATAGTCTAAGAACAGTGAGAGTGATCAAGGAAAATAATTTTACCATTAGAATCTCTCACTTAACTTTTGATGCATTTTGTATAAATGATGAAGCAATAAAAAAAAAAAATCTTACATCCTAATTGTGCAGATGGCAAAAAAAAAAAAAAAAAAAAAAGTGGCAACATGGTAAACTAGACCAGATCTACACAGAGGAAAAAATTTCAGAAGATATATATATATATATATATGTATGTATATATATATATGTATATTAGGTATAAACAAATATAAGCATGAGTCAAAATTGGATTTGGGAGAATGTTTAAAATGGTTGAGTTTATTTTCTCTCCCATTATATTCAAATGGTTTAAAATCAAATAAAGGATGGTGCTCAAAACAAGAATGAGAGAGAAACTTCAGGTACTCATATCCAATAGAAGAGACAAGAAAAAAATACAGCATTTAACAAAACCAATTCAAGAACAATTAAAATAGAAATTATGCAAATGAATAAAATTCAAAAAATAAAGTAAATAGAAAAGAAATGACCAGTCAATGAAGACCATGTTAAGAAAACCAGCTGCCACCATCTTTGAATCAAGATGGAAGAATTTAACCATACTCACCGTTGGACAAAGGGCTGAGGTGGTGACAGGTGCATCTAAACCTAACAGGGCAAGGGTTCAAGTCATTACATGCAAACTTTATAAAGCAGACAAGGTTTAGACAGAAATTTCCAGAAGCCCATCAGAAATCAGCTATTAATAACCAACAATAATTAGTGCTAATAACCAACTAGTCATCTACTTCTTTACAACACATCACTTCATATATAAACATACATCAAATTGCGCTAACTTTTAACAAGCCTATATAAACAGTAATGTATATATCATAAAAAAAAAAGAGTTAAGACCCCCTTCAGTTATGAAGGGCCATGGGACTGCACCTAGAAAGTTACCCTCTGAGGAACAAGTCCAGGAAAGATTGTTTAGAGAAGACCAGCAGTCACTCATGCACACCAGCCATCGATGTTATCCAAGGGAAAGGCAGATACAGCCTGGCACCAGTGACATCACAACTCATTTCTACAGCAGAGTCAACTGGAGCAACGTGAAATAAAGTGTCTTGCTCAAGAACACAATACACAGCCCAGTCTGGGAATTGAACTCACACCCTCATGATTGTGAGCCCGACGGTCTAAGCACTGAGCCATGCACCTTCATATATATCATATTGTTCATGGTTTGTAACTGATTTGTATCTAAATATATCATAGATTTAGATATAAATCAGTCAGGTACAAACCTTGAACAATAATGCAATGAGGGTCAACAAAAGTCCTTCTGAATATTTCACTTACAATTCCAAATATTAACTAATATTTAACATGTTAAATAATCTGCAGTGAATCCTTTATCTTATCATTTTAGTAGCTTAATCAGAGGAAGAAGGGTAGTAACTATGACAACCCTTTTTCTCTCATATTGGTGGAGAGAAAAAAAAGAACCTAGAAGCCAGAGACTTAGAGCACCAAGGAACAGGTAAATAGTATTACACTGGATGCCAGATTAAGTGTGCCATTCAATGTTTAAGCAAAGTCACCTAGCAGTCAAATGGTGTACCACTGCGTAAGCAGGAGCAGACGCTATCAACAGTACCAGGAGAGTTCACCTAGGACAGTTCAATATATAACGATTTTGTAACAGATTGTTCACTGGGAGGAGTGTTAACATGTTTAATGCTTTAATATTAAAAAAATTAAGAGGGAATAATTATGTGATGAGAAAAAAAGAAAAACAAAATACAGCAAGTACAGGAGATAACTCTGGACATGTTCCTGCCTTGCTATTACCTCAACAGCAAAGACAATAACTCCCTGTATTTGTCAAAGTAATGTTAGTAGAACCTTTAAGCAATCATACAATAATGTATACTGGTTGGCTAATTGATATCTTAAAAAGGAGACCAAAAAAAAAACTTACAATAAGTATCACTTTAATACATTTTTAAGTACAATCACTGCTTACTTTATTCTCTCTCTTCCTTTCAAGTATAGTTTGACCAACCAAAGCTGACACAAACTTGATAAAATATTTCAGCTTAAGTTAGTTTCAACCAAAACTGACATTCTTGAGAAGACAGAATCATGTCTCTGTGTGTGTCTGAGAGAGAGATCTGTAGTTGTAAAATCATATTCAAGAAATCTTGATATCACTTTATCTTATTACACCATTCATCCAATCAAAATGCAATCATTCTCATCAACAATTAATAAAAAAAAAAATTAGTAATTAGAAAGGGTGTGTAACCAAAATAGGATTTGTGATGATACTAAGAAAAAAATTTTTTTTTTTCTTTCTTTTTTAATGTCCATTCAAATGTGAATATGGGGGAATGATTATTAAAACAAAAAGTATGGTGGATTACAAAACACAACACTGGATATTAATGTTGATCAATCCATCTTTATTGTTTACAGTTTGAGGAAAATTAATGTGAAACCTTGTTTTGTTTTGTTTTATTTTTAAATGCATTATCAATGAAATTCAGTTTTGTCCAATGCAATAAGATTGGGCAAGTTCAGGATAACCACACTTTGATTTAGGATAGATTTTATTCAGAAGATAAACAAAAACTGGAGGGGGGGGGACATTTAAATGGCAGATACAGAGTGAAATAGGAAGAATATGTAAACTACTAAAGAGGATAGTTTATTTTAATCATCATGTGTGTTCATACAAATACCTGGTCTATCTAAGTTTTAAAGCCCCAAAATGTAGGAGTTGTAAATAATCTTTGATCCAGAATGGTATTTATAAAAAAAAAATGTTGCCAAATTTAAGAACTCTTTCTTGGTTAGCACCTGTAAATATAAGCTGTATAAGCTCGCACAAAGATTTCCAAAACCTTAAATATACCACGAGCTACACAAGTTCAGGAAGACAACAACTCTAGGGCTGATGGTGTGATAAATATGTATTATCATGGCCCATTCTGTTATTGTTATTGAGGACAGCTCAATGTGGAGAATAATGAAAGCATTTACTAATGAATTCATAAGAGTAGTAATGTGTCAATCACACTTGTATATCTATCAAATATAAGACTGCAGAAATTCAACCACTGTTCCAGGGTTTTTTTTTTATTTGTTTTTTTTTCTCTTAGTCATGTAGTCAAGCTTTCAAACATTTGCTGATTCATGAACTGTAATTAGATATCAACACACTACATAGATTTTAAAATTATTAAATAGAAGCAATTGTAAAGTACATAAAAACAATGCTAAGGTTTCTCCACAGTAAATAGATTTATTATAAATGAAATAAAAATTAAATCAGCCATTCTCGGCAGTAAGAACCATTGTGTGGCATGTGTCACATACAAACCAAAACCATGTAGTTATGAAATATTGCACCTACCAAAAACACAACCCACCAGGAAATTGGTAATTATACCAAAGTAATTTGATATGCAAACAAATCATGCAGAAAAGTTGAAGAAAACTAATAACAACACTATTAATTACACTAGTTAAACATGTCGAAATTGTTGCAGAAAATGTATTAATTTACCCTTTCAACTAATTCTATGGATAACGTGGATTATATCCTACTGACACTGGCAATAAAAGATGATTACAAGAACCCCATTTCAGAGAGAGGAATGAAGTTGTGCAATGTTGATCACATTAAAGACATGATTACTGTAAATGAAGTGGACTAGTTTCAACTGAGAACCAAAACTAGATTGTCTCATTTTACAATGCTTTGTCATAGTCAGATATACTTAAATAAAAACTGCTATGGCAGTAACTGGTGAATTAAAATGCAGGAACACATAAAAATTTAAATATGCAAATATAGTTCTATGCATTTATGTGCATGTGTATGTGTGGTGTGTTGTGTTTTCATTCCTGTTAGTACACAACATTAATCATATCTCAAACACAAATTAAGGAGGGTAGGTATAAAAAGAGTAACCTTCGAGAAATTTCAAAGAAAAAAATACGCCGAATCTTGGCACAAAAGATTTGAAAGCAATATCCTTTTAAGTTCAGACCAAATGCAAAAGACATTAGCAAAATGGAGGAGTATTAGTAAAAAGGTAACTAAGAGATTGGAAAGACTAAAAAAATAAAATCAGTTGTGGTTTTGGGGTTTTATTTTTTTTCTCTTTTTTCTTTCTTGAAAACAAGATTCAAAATTGCTTGAAAATGCCTGATATGTTTAAAACATGTTGATAACTTAAATAACTAGGCTATTTCTAATGTTTGTTTCAGATAAGAATGAAAAACCAACCTTGTTTTTAATTCAAATGTTTCATTGACTACTATTCTCATCTTGTTTCATTTTGTTTCTTTTACATGTTTTAGCCAATAACTTTGCTAATTATTTTCCTGAAGTAAATGGTGACATCCTACTCAGACAAATAAATAGATACAGGAAAAGCTTCATCACAATGCTGACAAAATTGTTCGGACAGCCAAATCCATTTTACAGTGAAATATTTGGCACTAACAAATATAGCCAGCCACAAAAAAAAAAAAAAAAAATCTACAAACTCATTTAATATTTCATTGTACCTAGGTATATCTCTAAGAAAATTAAAGCAATTATTTGCTTAAAAATTCTTTAGACAGGAAAACATTAAGAAGAAGGGAAATAAAACCAAAGATGAGGATAGTAGTTTGAAGAATTCTTTGTAATAATAAAATATTTTAACAAAATATATTTAGAAAAAAAAATGAGGAAAAGGAGAATATTTACAACTTAAAAAATATAAATTTATATCGTTATATTTTTAAATTAAGAAATAATTAAAGAAAGAAAACATTGGAAAAAGCCAGCAAAAGGAAAAAAAAAAAAATCACCTCGCAAAAATTTGATGAGGACCTACCCCCCCTTAATGTAGATAGTTGAGATTCACTGACACCACCACTGTCCAGCCACGCCCTCAGCACCACGTTGCATTGGGTACCGTGGTTCCACATCATCGGAACTGGCATCTTGGCAAGATAGGAAATATAAAATTTACTTTTTTCTATTTTCTTTTAAAAAAAAAAAGACATTTAAAAAAAAAAAATTTTTTTTTTTTTTTTAAATCACACACACTGAACGTTGCAATCAGAATAAATCATAATGAAAATAGCTTTCCATGAACAAGTGACCACTTTTTTTTTTTGTTTGCTTGTTTCATTTTTTTTTTTTTTTTTTTTTTTTACTTCAAAATTTTCTGAAACGTAAAAGCAATACTTTCCAATTCAATAAATTTTATAACTAAGGTATTTTTCGATTTTTTTTCTTTTCAGTAAAAATGAAACAAACAAGAAACGGTCATTCTTTTACACCTCTATTATATATACACACACATAATCAATCAGTTATCTTACTAATGATCCTCTCAGAAAGTAATGTTTTCCTATACCCACAAAAAAACACATCCTATTGATTGATATATCAATATTTTTATAATTAACTTCCTTTTTTTTTTCACCAGCAGATTACAAAAAGAGATGAATGTTCTCATTTGAAAATTATTAATAATCTGAAAAGAATTCATAAAATTAATGAAAAGGAGGGAAAAATCAAATAAATTGTGAATTTTTCCAAGTTTATTAATGACCAAATTCAAGACCATAATCTATCAAATTTTACTTCCAAAAGACAAGTTTCAGCTAAGAAATTATTTCAAAATTACAAGTAGAAATTTGTGCCCACTTGTTAACAGATATTTTTGAAAAATATCTTTTATTTAAACTAAACCTAAGGTTGTTATTGTTGCTTAGTTTAAGTCCAACCCTTACTGAATAAGCCTACTAACGAAAGCATTCTAGCCAGCTACAACCATCCTGCATACCTCTTGAGCATTATATATATATAGATAGATAGAACTACATCCTCTAATGTGTCCATCTTTCAATCAAGAGGATTAGAGAGTGTGTAATCTTGGTTTGTATTTCTAACAAGTTGAGTGACCCACATATTTGGCGGTTGGCTTTAAACCTGAAGAAAGGTGTGGGTATATTAAAGTATCTTGTGAATGTACATTGTTGCTATATAGCAATATATTCTCCATCGTTTATAAATATAGTGATACTATAACTATGTAACAGTATCTACTGTATCAAAATTAGTGTTGCAGTTTTATGATAATGATCAGCACAATATTTCTCAGTACTAATGAAACTTAGCAAAAATTTGTGAAGGAAAATAACATTAACAACTATTAACCCTTGCATGATTATATACCTAACTATGGGGTTTTCTATATATTTCAATTACTTCAATATATATCTAGATAAGACTTTTAAGAAGAGAAGTGTTAATAAAATACCTGCAAATGATATATATATATATTGGTATAGTATGCTGGTTTTGAGCAATTAAAACCTCATATTATCCATGTCGTGATTAAATTTTCATTGAAAATTTTTAAAATTTATTTTATTTAAATATGAACACTTTGTTATTCAAGCAATCTCAAGTGGGTTTTTAATAAAACAGTTTCCTTTGGCATGCCATAAATTTCAATCAATTTTATATATGTATGAGGAAAAAGATTGATAATGACTTTTCATCAGTTGTTGGCTTTCTCAGACTATAACAAAGTCAACAAGTGGCAAAAATTTCAAAGTCACTGTCAACTTTTTCCCTTGTGAAAATAAATGTGATACTCTATTTAAATGGATTGAGAGGTCCTTCAATTAATATTTGAGTGTTTTTGTATGCAAGTTGAACATAAAAACAAGTAGCATATGTTTAAATGTACACATGTTTGCATTATATATAAGATAGCTGGCTGGATTTGCTTGTGCACACACACACATCCCTGATGCAGAAGTATTGCACCACTGTAAATCATGGCATAACAGAGATTTGTAATGCTAAAACTATTTTTCAATTGGTTTCTATGAACATGGAAATCAATGGATAAATAATGCATTTCACATTAGAGAATTTCATGTTATGACTAGATTTTTTTTTACTCTTCTGTAACACAGGATATGTGTGTGTGTGTATTTGTAATTCAAGATATAAATACACTTTCAAAAGATTAAAACCACATTTGGAGGGTAATGTATATAGTCACTTTGATGTACAAGAAATTTTGAAGACAAAATTATTGAATGCTAGCTTAGCAGGCAAAGACAGAACTAATTAGTGACATTAAATTTGGAATTTCCTGACTGCCCGTTTTAGGTTCAAACCCCCAAATTTGCTTCTTGCATGTGTGCGTGCATGTGTGTGAAGGCATATGAACAATATCTTCCTTTCTGTATTATCTGAATGGGTAAGATATTGCACAACTGAATATGTTGCGGATATGTACAGACTGCAGGCATTCATTGACTCCCTGGAAAAAGAAGAAAAAAATACAATTCTACAAGTCTCAGTTTACTTGACTACAGAAAAAAAAAATCAATTACAGCTAACACGCTTGGGAAATTACCTGTAATTGACTAACATTCTTTCTGAAAAGAGGGAGGAATTTGGTTTTTATCTTTAAAAAAAAAAACACAGAAGGAAATAGGCTTATGAACATCAGCAGTTTATGAATTTTTTTTTTTTTTTTTCATGAATAATAATTAGAAATTTATTTCTTACAACATTGTTACAAATTTAGCTAGAGGATGATTGAAATTTTAAAAATATTTTCTCTAAGGTTTCAAAAGACAGATATATTAAATATGTCTGTTTTCTTAGAATTTTGTTGCAAAAACAAAGTTTTACAAACACTTTTAAAGTCAGGATATTTTCTAGTTCTAAAACATTTTTTTCCCCCGCAGGTAGGAATAGTCAGAGGGGGCAAAATACCATAGTAGCATAATAATCTACAAAAAGGAAACAAATTTAGTCAATATACTAGCATCTTAATCTGAACATTACTTAAGGAGAAGTGGGGATGACAAATGCTTGACCCCACCACCACCACCACCACCAAATGCATACACACACATACTGATTTCTTGCATTAGCACTAGGCCAAAAATCTGGATGAAAAGGCTGCATCTAGTTCAGTCAATTCAAATGATTTAGCATATAGCTAGGAAATATTTTATCAACCTTGCTAGTAAATATTTCATGGAGCTTACTATAGCCAGTAATTATTTTTATCAAGGAATGACAAACCAAGCCTACCCATATTAAGTTACAGGTTCACAAGAAAATACTGATCTATCTAAGTACAGACCTCAAATTTCTGACAAGTCATCATTCTTTCATATGAAAATATATCAGCAATGTCAAGTGGAAAATAAAAGCAAACCATATATCAATAATTAACCAGTAAAGTATAGAAGGCCTTCAATCATATTGCAGAAAATCTTTCCTTCACTTATATATAATCCAGTGTTACCTATCATCACAAACATTTTGTAAATACAAACAAATACAAAACATTGCTTCTTTTTCTTTCTTTTTTTTTTCAAAGATTTTTAACCGGGCAGGCAGAATTTATATGTCTTGCAAATTTAGACTGAAAAGACTTTTTTTTCAAAATATAAATAGATAACTACTATTTATAAACCTAATAACATTGCAGACATGCAGCACATACATGCAATAATCTTACTTATAACCAACAAGTGCAAACTACCCAAGACCCGAGTTCTATAACACTAACTAAACTGAAATAGACCATTATTGAAGTAGTTCACATTTAAATAAATAAATAAATAAAAAAAACACACAACTGAAATTTTATTATTGCATAAATAACACAAAATTTCGATATAACTTTCATCATAGTCTTATGAAGGAAATTTTCAAGTTGAATTCCAAACACTAGCCTGCATACACCAATAATTGAAAACTTTACATTTATTTTATTTTATTAAACTCTTTTAAATTCCCAATTACATTGTAAACTGAGGTTTACAGACTATTATTGTGAAAAATATGGCTGAGAAACGGCTAAAGCTTTTCCAGAGAGTCCCACAAACATTCCATAATCCATCAATAGTGAGGTGCCACATGTTTTGAACAGAGAAAATCAACGTTTTTTTTTTTATTCTTAAATCATAATTTTCATTATATAAATCTGTTATAATCTTGAGTTTACAAAAAAAAAAACAAGATTATTTAATAATATTATTACATAGAAATAAAGGCTAAAAATGAGGATAATCTCAAAACATTTTACTTTAGAACTTGGGTTTCATTACACTAAGACTTTGTTGTAAGTACAAATCACCACTTCAAAAACTTGTACTTTCAATTCCATAGTTTATCAATGCATTGACATGGAATGATAATTCTGCTATCTTCATGACAGAAAACAAAATCTAAGGAATAAAGTTTAATGTAATGGTTTCTATACTTGTCTTCTACTATATCTAGTGAAACAACTTTCTACAAAACTATTCCTGTGGAAGTTGTTTATATCCTCGATAATTGGTAATGTGAAATATATATGTGCATAGGAGATTTCTCTTTTGAAAATGTTTATTTAATCACTAATGGGAATTATGCAAATTCTCTTCAATAAAAAAAAAAAACTTTTAGACTTTATTAATAAGATTTTTTTTTTTTTAAATCTGCATTCACCTCAAAAAGCAAAAAAAAAATAGAAGTACATTTTATAGTCAAGATTAAAAAAAGACAACATGCTATCAACAAACTTCCTGGCATTCCATCAATAACATAAACCCAACAAAATATTGAATATCAGCATCGATCTAGAAAACTAATCAAATAGCATTCTAGTTCAAATTGGTCTACTAAACACCATTTTTGAATTGATGCAACGAAAATGATATTTTGGGGGCTTATTTTTTTTTGGTTTTTTTTTTTTACTTGTATGCACTGACAGAAAAAACAAAAAGAAATCATTGCAAATACAACAAAGAAAATATAAAAACTGCTGCAGTAAAATGATATTGCACAAGAGTTTGGATTATTTTTGATAAAGTAGATGACTTCATCAGATCAGATCTTATTTATAAAAAAGTTAAATGGCTATAATATCCACATAGTAATTGGGGTGAAATGGAGAATACACAGGGCATCTGCTTTAATTAGTAATTTGCTTTGTACAGAGAGTGAGAGAAAGAAGCTCTTTTGCAGTTTGTTGCAGCTGGTTTTTTTGGGGGGGTTTTTTTGGCCATCTTGCTGACTTCACAGAAAAGCTACCTTTCTTTTTCCAAATTTGGGCAATAATGGCATTTGTTTCCAATGTATATAAAATTCCAACTATAGTATTGTTTTAAACCAATTTGGTCGGTTTCTAATTACTATAACATTGTTGGTTATAGTAATTAGTTGGTTTCTGATTACTATAACATTGGACCTCCTACACACGAGTGCAGTTTGCATTTGTCCTTTCATTTGTCTTTCAAACTATTGCCATATATTCTTTAGAAATAAATGTTTTACCCATGTCCCATTAAATCATTTAATATCCTGCAGCTAACTTTTGCATTCCCCACTCTTCCACATTTAAATGCAGAAACATGGATGGTGAAAATAAATTACTTGGCTTTATTACATACCAAAATTTTCTAAAACATTATTAATGCAACATAAAATTACTTCAAATCGAGCTTTTCAACAAATTAAGCCAAAATGTTACACAATTTGAATAATGGCATCATGTTAGTTTAATGTAATTACAAAAAATCACATTACAATAATGGTGATGCCTATAAGCTCTTTACATTCATGCAAAAGTTTATCATGATTGTAATTTGATGTTTGGTGCAGTCACTATTTCCAAAATTATTTTCATCATTTTAAATTTGTTGATACACTTAAAATATTGTTTTTGCTTCTACATTTCTTGTCAGTTTATTGATGTTTCACCATCACATTTATAAACCTGACAATGAACATTGACAAGAAAACTATCATAAGAAAACCTACAAATATATACAATAAAAAAAAACCTAGTCACATCAATAATATTATAATGTAACATTCCTTATATATAGGTATATAGGTATATGAATTTTTCCTAAAGTTATCCTAGCATTACAAAAGGCTGCCAAAAAATGGCAACTTGCACTAATAATTAATCTTCAAAATAAGTTTATAAATGTTTCATCATGTCACAATAGGGCTTTCCTTTAAGGTGTTAACCACCCCTGATTGGAACTCTCCCGTATGACATGTACGCATGCTCAGTGACTTGCTTTAACAGTTGCAATCAGCTGAATGCACATTGCCAGTGACATTTAACATAATTACCCACACTCTGTGGTCAGGATTCTTTTTTTGGTTTGATGTCGGTATCGAAGGGATTACCAGACACCGGACAATACAGTGAGAGCAGCTTTCACTCACATCGTGGTATTCGATGCTGTGTATGTGTCTGTCATGGTAAAATATGCCACTCCTTAACTGTTGCTTTGCTTTCATTATCTGTGAAATTCGGAAACTTACAAAGATCTTTAGATCAGGCAATACTTCACCGAGAGGAGATATAAGCTTCTGCTTATTCCAGTCTGAAGTATCATCCGATACTTCAAGCTTATCGTCCGATGAATTTACTTTGTTGACATTCTTCATCGACAAAATTTTTATTCCTTTCAACCTTTCAGTCAAGTCCGCCTTTCTTCCAGTAACATACTGTCCATATAATCTTAAATATTCCTTTAACTCAGGCACAGTAAGTACTTCGATAGCTGAATCATCAAGCTGCTTTATATCCATGATAAGACATAAAACAATAACAATGGCGTGGGTTAGCCTCCGGAAGTTTAATTATCTACATGGAGCGCCGCCTAGCCAAGGGAGATAACCTACTTATAGGAAAGCCCTATAGCAACAAGAGAGATCTGCAGTGAATCCACTGGAAATAAGTAGTGAAAATTAAATTAAGATGTCTATTAGCCATCAAATGCATCATCTCTAGATCACATGAAATGGCTGCAAAAAGCATTATAAATTAAATAATAGGCATAATGAAACTGCCTGAATGAAATCATCTTCCATTTTGAGAGTTAATAAAACAAGCACACTTTGAAAAGCAGAATACAATTGAAACAAAAGTTGATGTTTTATCAGCAACTAAATGTTAGTGAGTTAATATCTAAGAGGAAATACTAAGTAAATATATTTCTGTGAATAAATATTTTCTTTCTTGACCAGCTAAAAATTGAAGCTGATGTTTATGACAATAGTCATAGAAGTAATTTCTAGCTTATTGACAAATCAACTAGGTTAGCACCATAGGAGACATCATATTCCCATCATCTCCAACTCCCATAAAACAAAAAAATTAATAAATAAAAATGAAATGAACAAAAATTAAAAAAAGATTTTTTTTATTATTATATTGAAATAATTTCAGCATTGAAAGAATGAGATGAAAAGAGACAAAACATAATTATAGCTATTTGTAAAAAAAGAGAAACAAAAATTCAAAGATTGAATCAGAAATGTTGAACAGACATTTCAAACTTAAACCCAATGTTTGTACTATATTTTTCATTATTTTAATCGAGAGAAAAAGAGATAGCCAGACAGACAGTGAAAAATCATACACAAATATGTACCTTGAAAGCTAAATAGATTTTGGCAGCAGTATTATTGGAAATGGAGATATTTTCCTTTTTTCTTTTTTTTTTTAAATCAGAAAATTTGATTTGCAAAAACTCCCCTAGCTAAGAAATGTTTCAGCTTCTTTTTAAACTAAAGAGGTCTGTGAAACAACAAAAGAACAACATATTCAGTTATCCAGAGTGAAATTGAAGCCGGTCTCAGAAAGAGGTTGCACAGATTGACTTTCGAAACAGATCAGGTGGAAATTTTTTTTTTTTTTGTCTTTTAATGCATGTTTTTGTTTGTTTTTCTTTCTAGTTTTTAAAAGGAGAGTAGAAAATATAACAGGAGTTCTTTTACATGTGGACAAAATCACGTTGAAACATATTCTCATATGAAGAACCTTAAATAGAAAGTAACAAGGATCAGATTAAAAAATTCAAAAGCTAGACTAAAAAAATTCTTTTAATATATGCTAAAATCTCAAAGCTTTGTAGATTAAAAAAAAAGAATCTCTTGAAGAAATCTCATTGAAGTAATTTATTGAAATCTGGAAATATTTGCAAATATTTTCAGTAGAAACTTTCAAAACCTCATTTCATTTTGAGAAAACAGACAATGAAAAGTTCAACATTACCTTTTACTTTTAGAAAACTCAACACCAAAACAATCCTCTATTTAAAAATTATACAAAAATCAGTAGGAAAATATTAGCGCAATAAGTTGTTTTTAAAAAATTAAAATAAAATGATAATAAAAAACCTACTTCAAAACATGAAACTAAAATCCAATGAATGGCTAAGAGTGTAAGGATAAATAAACTGTTTTAGAATAACATCATCGTTTAACGTCCGCTTTCCATTGTATATACAAAGAAAACAACTACAATATGAGGGGAATTGGTCTCATCTCAGTTAAAGAAGAAATAAATATATCAGTAAATAGAATTTGTAAAATCCAACGAAATGCTCTGGCCAAAATATCAGAACTTGCTTCTCTTCACGGCAAACCAGCAGACCTTGTGAATTTTTATCAAACATTAAACAAATCAATCTGATTAATTAGTTTTTCTCCAACCAAACATTTCCGAACCTTCTCTAAAGCATACAAACAATAAGGAAAGCAAAGAAAATAGACAAGTGAAGCAGATTATTTATGCTATAAAAGTATTATTTAAAAAAAAAAAAGTAGAAGACTCCAGGGAAGCTACAAGAAGTTAAAGAACATGCATTTAGAACAAATTAATCCAAATGTAAAAACAAAAAAAAAAACTACTGGCATTGACTGACTGACCAATCCTGTCATGCCAGGGGCTTTTAGAATCTGAAATTCTTTTACACATAAACCTGACCCTGAGTAAACATTTTAACGTCTATGAATACTACAAGGTTTGAATTTGAACCAAAACCAAATTTTCCCCCCTTTTTTTTGGTATGCTGCCTGCATCCAATTCAAGTGCAGGAAAGACATTCACAACCTTTGCAAACAAAATCCATGGAGTTTAATATATTAGATTATAACAAAGTTTACTTCATCTCACTTCTTAAAGTTAAAATTTATAATATAAAATGTGTGTCTGTGTGTGTGTGTGTGATGAATTATTTCTACCTGTTCTTTCTTCAATTTTATATCTATGATTTTGAACAAAGAGTTGTAAAGATTGCAGTTATAACATGATATTCATTATATTTAACGCAATGCAAGCTGCCAGACTTGCCAGTTGAAGTAGTCACAGTGTAGCCTTAAGATTCCAAGACAAATAAGAGCATATTGTTTTCCAGGTTCACACTTTTTGCAGCCACTTGAAAACCACTGCTGATCATACAACCTCTCATTAGCACCAGGGTGGATATCAAGATTCCACAAACAAGTAAGGAATATAAATGCAACTGTTCATGACAGAAACAGAATCAATGCTTGCCATTAATTTTATAATTCCCATAATTCACTATTTATTACTTTTCCTTTGAGGTAAATTAAACTGAAGGAATTAGGCAGGAACACACCAAAAATAACAGTTAACAGACAATTCTGCTGGTTGTGTAAGGGTTAATAGTTAACATGATTGTAGATTCTAATCATGGTGACAAATAATTAATATATTTTAGTGTTAATAAAATTATTTTTGAAGACTAAAAGATAATTTTTTTCCAGAAACCTATTGATATTTCTAATTTTTAAAAAATGGCATTTTATTGTTTAAGTATTTAATCTAGGGAAATTAAGAGCTGTCACCAATGACAACTTTTAATATTTTTATAATAATAATAATCATTTCCACAATAGGTACAAGGCCTGAAATTATTGGAAGTGGGAGTAGTCGATTATGTTGACCCCAGTACTCAACTGGTATTTATTTCATCAATCCCAAAAGGATGAAAGGCAAGTTGACCTTGGTGGAATTTTAACTCAAAATGGATGAAATACTGCAAAGCATTTTGTCTGGTGTGCTAATGATTCTGCCAGCTCACTGTCTTAATAATAACGGTTTCAAATTTTGGCACAAGGCAAGCAATTTTACAGGGGGATGGGTTAATTATTTTATTGACCCCCAAAAGGATGAAAGGCAAAGTTGACTTTGGCAGCATGTGAACTCAGAACATAAGGACGGACAAAATGCTGTGAAGCATTTTGCCCAGCATGCTAACAGGTCTGCCCAGCTTCCTGCCTTAATAATAATAATTTTAGAAAAGCTAGCAATTTGTGGGGAAGGTGGATAGTTAATTACATCAACTCCAGACTGGTACTTCATTTTACCAAATCTGGAGGGATGAAGGATAAAGTTCACTTTGGCAGGATTTGAACATAGAATACAGATCCAAAACCAATACTGCAGACAACAACAATATTAATAATAATGAATACATAAACACCTAAATAGCAACTTGGGTCTTTTTGCACCAAAAAAACCCCATAACCGAGAAGCATAGATGGTAACAGCTTAGAACCAGCTCAAAGAATATCAAAACAATGACTTTGAAGATTGCCCTCACCAGTTGCCAAAACAAAATAAGAATGACCAAAGACTCCTCGAAGAAACTTAAGTTGAGAGATAAGAGAGAAGGAACAGAAACCGAGATAGTAAAAAATCTCATGTTTCTTAAAGCAAACACAAGAAAGTAAGAGTTGCTCTTAATTAGACACAACTGCATGATAAACAGAATGGTATAATTGTGAATATGCAGGAAATAGTTATAAACGGGGACAAAAATATTGAATACTGACTTAGCTATTGAACTAAGTTTCCATAACAACCAAAACTGGAATATCTCAGTCAAGTTGATGAAGATACTAAAATGCTAATAATAGACAAATCTGAGCAAATGTAAAATATTAAAAGAAAGAAAAAAAAAGAAAGAATAAGTAACATTTAGGATGCATAACTGTCACAGGAACATTTCTCGCGAAAATGATTAGCCATATGACAATAAAAGCATAAACTACATTTTTATACATTATCAGAAAAGGAAAAAATCCTTAATTGATATCCCCCTCAGCTTATAAAGGAACGTAACAGAAACAAGAAAAGAAACAATAACAATAATAACAACAATAAGTACCTGAAGTTTTTTAGAAAGTAATTTTTATACATCATAGAAATATTTGTTTACAAATAAAAATGGTGAGAATGAAAAAGCAAAATCCTAACAAAAAATGATAACAGCACAACAAGAGTCAGTTATTTAATAACCTTGATGGAAACTAGTGTACTTACAGAGTGGTATCAGATTAGTTTGGACAACACCTTGTTGGGCAATTACTTGAGTATTATCTGTTAAACCATTTAAAATTCCATTGATATAGGAAGACTGATTTCCTATAAAAGAATAGAGAGAAAATATGAGTAGAATATTGAATAAGACAAACTAACTGTTTTTGGGTTTTTTTCTTTTACTGTTTCAAATTTTTGTTTTGATAGCAATGTAGCTGAGAGCTTTTGATAATTTACAGTTGTATCCAGTGATTTTTACAAATAGATGCCTTTTTCTACAGATAACAAATCAACTGATAAACGAGAAGAATTTTTCATTCATAACACAGGTTTAGGTACCTGAACCAAGAGTACAATTTGAAGTGCTCTAGGACAAGATGTGAAATCACTCCTAATTAAATGGTAGTTAACATGTTTATCAAGTATTTTATACATATGTATTTCAGTACTACAGAGCCTCACTGTAGGATAAATAATGTAAACACATTCCTTCTATGCTGTTCAGAAAGAATGCACAAGAAGGAAAACGCTTACCTTCTTAACACATAGTGAGGTTTTATAATATTAAAATTTGCTTCAGTCTTCTGATATATGCCATGTGTGAGTGTGTGTGTGTGTGTGTGTCCAAATTGAGGGAGTAGAGCATGTAAAATGCACACGTTTTTTTTAGCTAACTGAACCTCTTGATGTAATGGTTATGTTCAACATAGCTAATCATCAAGCTGAGATTACCTCAATGAAATGAAGGTTACAATGTCACTCAGAATTTCCAAGTCAACTCCACTACAATAGTGAGCGAGTTGAACTGAATAGAGGAGACATAGTACAAAATATACCTGTCACTCACTGCTTGAAGCTTACCAACTTCCTACACTTAGATCCCTGGATCATATTTATTATATAAAACATACTGTAATCCTGATTAACTTTTACTCTATATTGAAAAAAAATTGATGAAAATAAAAATAGGTTATTTAATCATTTAACCCTCAAGCATTCAGATTATTCTGTCCAATGAAATCCTTATTTGTTCACATTGTTTTGAACTAATCATGCATTATCTCATAACTTCAAGATTTCAATGATGCAGTTTTTTATTTTTGAGAATAATATTGTAGGGCAGATGTGAGAGGTTGGATTTGGCCAGTTTAAACAGGTAGAGTACTTGAGCTAGATATGATCAGTTAATATTCTGAGAATGTAAAAGTTAGTGGACATTCAAAATAGCTGATACAGTATACTAGATAATTCCTGGATAATCCCTATCATGTTAAAATATCAAGAGGAGAATTGTAGAAACTGATACTAGTGAGAAGATGAATTTTGGTAAAGAAACTATTGAAGAAAGTTGATGAAAAGTTACCTGATAAACAATTGTTAGACAAATTACCAGTTGCTACACTATTCCAATATGAATCTGATGGCGACTGGTTGCTATTTCCTGCTGGAGGCTGTGGTGTTTGACCAGTGTATCGAAAGTAAGGATTTTTTAAATCAAGTGAATTGGTAGATTTTGTGTTGGTTCCTGGTATATTCAGTTCAATATCAACATCATAACTTTGTCTGCAATAAAATATATGAGACTAGCTTAACATATCCACAAGATATGAACATAAATATAAACAAATAAAACATTGTGTTTTTGTTCGGATATCATTTGACCCCTAAATCTATGACTAGCTACAAACTTGTAATTAATTTCCATAGAATCACCAAATATCCCATACAAAACATTGTACTATAAACACACACACACACACACACTTTAAAAGTTGAGCCAAAAGGCACAACACACTACTAAAAGGTTTGGGCACAGTAGATAACTTCTACACTCCCCTCTGATGTTCAGTCTGGTTTGACAATCATCATCATCATCATTGTTGTTTAACGTCTGCTTTCCATGCTGGCATGGATTGGACAGTTTGACTGAGGACTGGCAAGCCAGTAAGCTGCACCAGATTCCAATCTGATCTGGTAAGGTTTCTGCAGCTGAATGCCCTTCCTAACACCAACCACTCAGACTGTAGTGGGTACTTTTTACGTGCAATGGAATTGCCTTTCTGGGACATTGCTTCAGCACTGTCCTGTCTGACTTGTTCGAAGAGAACAAGACAAAAAAGACCGCTTGCTGTTCATAGTGATATGCCTAGTAGAGCAGCTACCACACTGCAATCTATTGAGTCACTTCTCACAAACAACTGGATCTGGATATTTTCTTTTTTTATGCTCGATATTATGTTGAAAGATAGAATTAGCTGTTTAGAGATAAGAAGGGAGCTCGAGATATACTTCAACAAATAGCAAAAACAAAGTGAAGGTGGGCAGGTCATTCACTCAGAACAGACAACAGATGGTCAAAAAGAACCATGGAATGGATTCCAAAAGAGGGGATGATAGAAAAGACAAAGAGACAGCTTTGAAGAATACATGAGAGAAACGAGAAGTACAAAAGTGGACAAGGATGACAATGGATTAGGTGATGTGAAAGAGCCTTGGAGAAAGATGTGTTCAATAGTGGACTGTTATATCCTAAGAGACAGAAATTCAAATTCGGTCATCTTTTTGCATATAGTGGTCATCACCTTGAATGTCCAGCAACTTCTTTAATTCAACTGAGCTTTGCCATTCATGCAAGTTGGTTGCTTCATATCTTATAAATCATACTCAACTAATTTCTCTTTAGTCTTTGAAGAGATTCTACTTTCATTACCAGTGTCTGTCACACTATCTTGTACTATCACACTTATATTTCATACAATCTACCTTTTTTAAAGAGAGAGAAAAAGCTTTGGTTACTAGCACAAATAAAACAGCGCCCTGAACTTAAATCTTTAATGGCAGAATAAAATTTCATGGTTATACCAGTGATGTTAATTACCCACCAAAACACAGAATTGGTATTTTCTGCAAATCACACTGCCTCGATAAACTAGACATTATCTCAACAGAAAATAGTTTCAAGCATGACATTCTTCAATAAAAAGAAAATGAACTAATATATAAAAACTACTTTCCACAGTTAAGGGTAATGAAATTTTGAGTAGATATACCGGATTTTGGTAGTAGAAAGGTTAAAGTAGTAGTAATGTTTAACTCTCAACAAAGAAACAGCGTTTTAATTATTTATTAAGATAAATAAATATTAATTAAATAAAAATCATAAATTAAATGAGTAACTTACCTTTTATTACATCGTAAAAGAACTTTTCCCGTCAATGTTTGACCCTGTTTCACTAAAACTGGTGTTTGCACAAGACAGCGAACTTGATACCAATGAGTAAGAGCTTCCGTGGGTGCAGTTGACAACCACACAGAGTTGCTGCAAGAGAGCAATAAAATACAATGACGGTGCAGGCCAAGAACAACCTTATCAAAAAACCTCTTCTGGAAACTAGCAAAAACAATAAAAACACCATTCAACCATTGCATAATTCTGAGGGAAGTGGAGGATGAAATAAACTTCGGGAGTGATTTCACATTTCATCACCAAATTATTTGCTTATTAAATAATAATTTCAAATTTTGCCACAACAATTTCAGGAGAGGAAATAGGTTGAGTACATTGACCCCAGTGTTTAACTGGTACTTATTTTATTAATCCCAAAGGATGAAAGGCAAAGTCATTCTCGGCAGAATTTGAACACAGAATGCAAAGACTGACAAAACGCTGCTAAGCATTTTGCCTAGTATACTAACAATTCAGCCATTTCGCTGCCTTTCCCACTTATTAAATAATAACAAAGAACAAACAAAATCTTTAGTTTGTTTAAAAACTTCAATTTTCTTCTTTTAATTAACATTTTGGGAGACATGAGATCTTTCTTCAAAACTTTGTCTCAGTATTATCATGGTGACCAGAATATCTCAAATGGTCATTCCTTCAATACATATTGCACAGAGCAATTGTAAGTCAAATCAAACCCATTTGCACTCATTATTTAAATTTTTACCAACAAATATTATATTAGTTATAATTATTTAACATGTTTTCCATGCTGGCATGGGTTGGATGGTTTGATAGGAGCTGACAAGCTAGAACACTGCACCAGGTTTCAGTCTGCTTTAACATGATTTCTATGTCTGGATGCCCTTCGTAACACCAACCATCTTACATGGTGGGAAATACAATATATTTTTACTTTAGTAAGAAATACAATATTTTCTCTTAAAAATAGTAAATTTCATTGAAGCTACGACTCAAATAACATCAGAAATTAAGTTTGAAGCTGCTTTATATGAAACTCATACATAAATTCTGTTCATCTACATAAAAGGCCTCACAAGTAGAGGTACAACTTTATTGCATCATACTTTTTTTGTTATTTGTATGGATTTGTTTGAAAATTACTTTGAAATTTCATTTGGGTAAAACTTCCCAGCAGTATAATTGCTGTTTTATATCCCTTTTTTTTTTAGAATGATGGATTATCTGGTTAAGATGCTCATACTTTGCAACCATGTGGCTTTGGGTGCAGTCATACTGCAAAGCACCTTGGGTAAGTGTCTTCTACAATAGCCCTGAGTGGACCAATGCCTTGTGAGTATATTTAGTAGATGGAAACTATGTGGAAGCCTGTCGTGTTTATGTGTGTACCTTTGTGTTTGCCACAAGTGATGTCAAGACAAGGGTACACACACACACAGAGTTTTTGTCTACCAAACACACTCACAAGCCTTTGGTCAGTTTGGCCAGCCTGCAGGTATAGTAGAAAACACTTGTCCAAAGTGCCACACATCAGGACTGAAACCAAGACCTCACAGCTGAGAAGCAAGCTTCTTAACCAAACAGCCACACCTAGATCTTAAAATTCAAATCCATACATACAAATATAACAAACCATCTGACAGGAACTGCTAATAACTCATCAATCGACAAAATTTTTCTTAAATACAAACCTGAAACAAAATTCAAAGCAGAAATCTTAAAACAAGACACACTAATCTATAAAGAGACAAATACATACTTTGTGCCAAAAAAGGCAACATCAAACCAGAAGGCAAGACCATGTACAAGTCCTGACTGCATCATACTGAAGGTCAAAGGAATGTCAATGATGTGAAGATCTTGTTCTCTAGCTTTCTGGAAGTCAACCACATGTTTGTTGGATTTAGCAAGGCATATTCGGATGTCAAATGTATCCTATGGAGTAAAGTGAAAAGTAATTTTAATCAATTTGCTTAATGAAACTCAAAGGGTTAAAACAAAAAGGAGGCGGAGAGGGGGTGGGGGTTCTGTGTGGTAAGAAGCTTACTTCCCAACCACATGGTTCCAGGTTCAGTCCGACTGCGTGGCACCTTGGACAAGTGTCTTCTACTATAGCTGCAAGCTGAACAAAGCCTTGCGAGTGGATTTGTAGATAGATGGAAACTGAAAGAAGCCCATCATGTGTGTGTATTTATTTGTATGTCTGTGTCCTCCCATTGCTGCTTAACAACTGATGTTGGTGTGATTACATCCCCCATAACTTAGCAGTTCGGCAAAAGAGACCGATAGAATAAATACTAGGCTTACAAAGTATTGGGGTCGATTTGTTCAACTAAATGCAGTGCTCCAGCATGGCTGCAGTCAAATGACTGAAACAAATAAAACAAAAACAGAATACAAATAATTTAATGGCTGCCTTTAAGTATCTTCTTTGCAAAAATAGCAGTCAAATACCTTTTGCATTACACTTTATTTTAAGAGTCGCTTCATGGGTCAGAGTATTGACTTTTTGTAGAACTTTAAAATATTGAATCGTCGCAAACTGAATAATAAACGGAGCAATTTGATTCGTTAAAATTAATATATAAAAAAAAAACCACACAGGTAGTCCAGATTTTGATTTTGCTCCACCCAATCAGCAGTTATGTCAGAATTATCATGTACTTGCAAAAAAGGTAGATGTATTAGTTGTCAAGGATGTGACAGATGTGGATGTACATGTCGTGGAGATAATAAACGCAACGAAAATGTAAACACACATGCCACAAAGAGGATACGACTTATTGGAGGTGTCAGCACACGTAAAACAAATATGAATACAAGAAAACGTAGAGTGTATATGGAACAAGAGGATTCTGAACCATAAATTAGCGAGTCATCATGAATTGTTTCAAAGGAGAGGGGACATTGTATGAAGCATTTGGTTTAAAATCAGTATCATCATTAGCGGGAAAAGCTAAACATGAAATAATGTTTGATTTACGTTTAGAAGATGCTATGGTTGTTATAGATTTCAAAATGAAATTCGAAGCTATATATACTATAGGGAAAAAACTACAGATTTTTACGGTAAGAAAGGAACATCGTGGAATGGAACCATGATGTATACAAGATACACCAATGAAGAACGGCGTAATACTGAAAATTTAAAGGATTATCATATCACTTAGTTCGATCACATTTCTACCGGGCATCCAGCTGTAGAAACTCTGCCAAATTAGATTGGAGCCTGGTGTTGCCATCCGGTTTCACCAGTCCTCAATCAAATCGTCCAACCCATGCTAGCATGGAAAGCGGACGTTAAACGATGATGATGATGATGATAGGGGGGGGGGCACCTTGACGAGATTGGAGCCTGCTGTCATGTCCCGCTATATTATGTACAGTGCGTACTTAGTTTAAAGAATTCGCCCCTCTATGTTAGCCCGCATGGGTAATAAAAAATCAGATGATAGTAAGCAAGATTATGTGGCTGTTATGTCCTATTTTGATGCAGTATGTAGACAAATATCGACCAAATTTCCATACATTTGAAATCTTTATGTACAATCTGACAATGCAAGATGTTATAAGAAAGAAACTTATTGTTTACATTATATAAAATTGCAGATAGATACAACCTTAAACTTTGTACTTTTATACACACTACTGTACAAGATGGTAAAGGCAGTATCGGCGCTCATTTTGCTACAGCTATGAGGCATGTGTATATGCATTGTAATATGGGTTCAGATGTTATAACTCCTGTTGAATTAGTTGATGCTTTAAATGCTAATGGTGGTGTAAGTAATACAGTGGCAGAATTGGTTGGTATTAATAGGCCTGCTGTTGAACAATTTGAACAGGAAAGCTTGGGGATAATTGGAAAATTTCAAAACATAGGTGATCATATGGAAGTACAGTTTGATTTGACAAGAAATTCCGCTTCAGTTTATGAAAATTCGAACTTACCATTGACAGTAACATACAACCTTATCAATGGCACTGTGAACGATGTAAACGAAGGAAATTGTGAAAGCGGATCCGATGAAGAAGATTGTGCTTCCAATGAAAATGAAATATTTGATACAGACACTGTTGAAGATATTGGTGTTGTAGAGAAAGATAGAGGCAGCTTAACAAATATCCCAGAGAAGCATCGTATTGGACTTGCTTTAGCATCAAATATTAATGATTTGGATATGGAATCAGACGATGAAAATCCTCTTCAATGTAATTTATGTCGTAGGGAATTTGCAACTGTCTACAAAATAATTGCAAGGGAGCCTTAGGACAACAAGATTTACTCAGTCAAGCTATTGTTTATGCTAAAGATATATATGAACAGCATCAATTTGAGGTGATTAATACTAGTTCAAATGTTGAAGGCTTTAAGATGTTTGATCCCATTCATAAAACGATCCAGCATAATAATGAGTCTTGTGGATTTGAAACAGGATAGGCAAGAACAAGAAAGCTCAGTAATAAGTATGGTCGAATCCATAAGACAGTAGGGGTGTGATTTGAAGATGATACGATCGGTCAAGTATGTAAAAGGTCCTTTATTTATTTGTATACTAAATTAATATGGTATAACTGCATGGTAGCATCACTATTTAAATTAATCAATAAAATATCATCATCCTACACCACTTGAAAATAGAGAACTCAGCAATAGTAAATTTATTGAGTTCTAGCAAATATACAACAGCTTGCTTGGTTTTCTATGAAGAGAAACTGATCATATATCTTTTTCAGAAAAACAAAAAAAAATCAAAAAAACCCATCAAAATACCATTAATTATTTAACTGACCAATTTTTATGGCTGATTATCAACAGCAGTAACATTATCATTTTTTTATATCAATTATCAATGATGCATAGTAACCGGGTGTAAATGGGTCGACAGTTTGAGATTTAAAGAAATTTGCAACACCCTAAATATATAAATGATAAAACGGAAAGCCCATATATCAAAAAGCACACATTTCACAATTCCATAAGACAATTCTGAAACAAAACAGATCAAACTTTGAAACAGAAAGAACTTGTGCAAGAAATTGGAGCCTAGTAACTGTACTTACAACAATTGGTTGCCTAAAATATTCAGTAACAGCGGCATTTCTTAAACTTATGAGGTTAACGCCATGGAATGATTCTTGATACCTAGGAGAATAAATCAATGAAGTATTAACAACTCAATCTTGTTGAAGATAATGAAATAACGTTCCCTATCATTACACAGAACATAAGTACAAAAGACACTAATTCATTTTAAAAATTCAAATGAGGTTAATGGAAACATCACCATATTTTACATAATTTGCTGTTGGTCATGCAGGTGCCGAAAAGTGCAAAGAAACTATTTTAAAAAATGCTTGAAATAACCACAACATATAGCAATGATATTTAACATCAAATGAGTCTCCAAAACTGTGATGAAGTCAAAGTGTATAATTACCAGAAGTTTGCTTTAGAATACTGTTCCATATATAAGGCTTCATCAGTAAAAGGAGCAACATGGAGATCACCTTGTGTAGGAAACATCCGACCTGTAAACAATAATGCAATGAGTTAAGGGCTTTTTTTTTTTAAAGACTTCTATACACATGAAGGCAGAGACAGGTAGAGTATGTTTATACATAACAGTAGTAACAAAAGAAAATTTAAAGAGGTTTATGCCAAAAATTCTAACATCTATCCATTCATTTTCAGCATTCACTAATCCCGGAACTGTGATGTGAATAGAGCCCTCAAGCACCTCTTTCATAGGGTCCGATCAGAAATAACCATCATTAAACTTTCCTCCTGAATCTACCAAATTCCAACAGATTTAGAAATTGTCATGAAAAGGAAACTACTTTAAAAATTAAACTAATCACACATTTAAATTTAGTCATTGGAGATAAATGTGTCATTAGATAGGTTTGAACTTGTTTCTCTTAAACTTTAAGACACTACATAATATCAATTAAAGAATGACTAGAAGCTCACTTACCTCCAGGCTTCAACCATTTTTTGGCATGAAGGAAACTTTCTAGCATACGTTCATTGAACAACATATATCCCATAGGTTCTGAAATAATTGTGTCAACTTCCTCGGGTATTGTAACATCCTCAACTTTGCCCGTGATAACAACAATTTGGTCAACAAGTCGGTTATCTTTGACCAGCATCTAAAAGAGTAAAGCAAAGAATATACAAATAAAAACTGTCTTTAGTTAAGACAATAGTGAAGCCTAAAGAGCCTGTAGGAATCACAGGAGGACACAGCAATAAATTGATAAACTGTTATATTCCATACAATAAAAAAAAGAACCTGTTTTCTTTATTTCTCAAGTTAAAAATAAAAGTTAGCCTTCAAATCTTTTCTTAATAGTTTTATTACTTTAAAGATGAATTTTTTTTTTAAGTGCTAAAAATGATATAATCAAAAATCTGTTATATGAAACAGACAGTATTAGATTAAAATAGCTGAGTATATGTCACTTCATGTGACTGGCTGTGAGTACATGCCATTGCTGTGATCACTCGTCTCTTGCTGATATATAGTGTTTTTAAATACAGCATATCTCCATAAGAGATATCTCCAGATGAATACAACAGTAAATTTGCTTTTCAACAATGTATTTTCATCAACTATGATATATATCAATAACTGTATGATTATATGTCCTGCTAACAAGTCTAATGTTGGCCAAAACATGGAATGCAGTAACCAATCAAAGAAACAACAATCAGAATTTGTATAAACACTTTCAAGTGTCTGCATCAGTTTCCACAAATGACATCTCACTGACAATTATTGTTGTTGTTGGCACTCTGTCGCTTACGACATCGAGAGTTCCAGTTGATCCAATCAACGGAACAGCCTGCTCGTGAAATTAACGTGCAAGTGGCTGAGCACTCCACAGACACGTGTACCCTTAACATAGTTCTCGGGGATATCCAGCGTGATACAGTGTGGCAAGGCTGGCCCTTTGAATTACAGGCACAACAGAAACAGGAAGAAAGAGAGAGAGAAAGTTGTGGTGAAAGAGTACAACAGGGTTCGCCACCACCCCCTGCCGGAGCCTCGTGGAGCTTTAGGTGTTTTCGCTCAATAAACACTCACAACGCCCGGTCTGGGAATCGAAACCGTGATCCTATGACTGCAAGTCCACTGCCCTAACCACTGGGCCATTGCGCCTCCACACTGACAATTATAGATAATGTACTTAGAGGAGACAGAGAAAAGTGGAAATACACTGCTTTCTATTATCCCTACCATACACAATACTTTTCTCTCCCATTTCCTCTCTCCACTGCCTTCCTCTCACAACAAAAACTGTTGGCCTTTTTCTCTCTCATACTGCTACTCTTTCAGTTATAGCTCTCTTTCACTTTGTGAGTTACAAGACATTCCCACTAATGCTGATGCCATACAAAATACACCTAGTACACACCGTAAATAGTTGGTAAATCGAATCAAGTAAACTGCAAGCCCCTATAGAGCTTTATGTTAATTTCAGTTTCAGACTTTTAAATTGCTAGTAATTTTACTCTAAAATGAATATGAGAGAAATGACAATTCTGAAATATAAAAAAGAAACAACAGTTTGTAACAATTTCTAGATATTCTGAAATACAGAAATCCTTCAAAATTAATAAACAGAGTTTTAGAAACATCCACAGAAGACATTATGGAGAAGAAGAGATGACAATGATAACTGACAGATAGAAAATTTATTAAAAAAACTTACTTCACAATGTTGAGCCATACTGCTAGCTTCTATTGCATAAACTTTGCGAGCACCAGCCTGGATTGCGAAGAATGAAAGAATTCCAGAACCAGCTCCAACATCAAGTATGACCTAATTGAGAAAATATTAAATGTGAATTAAAAAAATAAATGATTGAAATACTGGAATGAATTTTCAAGAAACTCAAATGCTTATTCATTACCACCATCATTTAATATTGACTTTTTTAAATAGTCGCATGGATCAGGTTTAATTTTGTTGAAGTGGGTTTTCTATGACTGGACGTCCTTCCTGTCACCAACCCTTACCTGTTTCCAAATAAGGTAGTATTTCCCTCATAGCCAGACATTTCTCACAGAAAACTAGAAACTAACAATCTGACTTGTATGACAGGGATGCTCATTTACAGCCATCACTTGTCTAGACAAGAGTACAAACTCACACATGACAGGCTTCTTCCAGTTTCCATCTTCCAAATTCATTCACAAAGCTTTCATCAGTCTGGGGCTATAATAGAAGACACTTGGCCATGGTCCAGCAGGACTGAACCAAAGACTATAATCAGGAAGCAAGTTTCTTAACCTGTGTCTATGATGATTATGATGATGGAGAAGTGGATTTATAAAAAAACCAGATGTTCACTGAAATAAAATCTGAATTGCAAAACAAATCATATTTTACTTTTCCATTAAACAATACTTATACTACTTGCAATCATACAATAAACATTATAAAGGGTAAAGACTCCCTTTGGTCAACAATCTCTCCATGCCACCAATATTATCCAAAGTAAAAAGGCAAAGGCCAATACAGCTTGGCACCAGTGACATCACAACTCATTTTTACAACTGAGTGAACTGGAACAACATGAAATGAAGTGTCTTGCTCAAGAATACAACACACAGCCCGGTTCGGAAATCTACCTCATGATTGTGAGCCTGATGTTCTAACCAATGAGCCATGCACCTTCAGTTAACAATATGCATTTTAACTAATTAACATGCAATGTGATCAACTAAATTAAAGTTCTATTACTGTAAATAACGTTTTATCCTTGCTTTGATTATTACATTGTGAAAAAAAAACACTAACCTTGTCGTGAAAATCGTCGATGTTAGCCAACATTGCACGTTGATATGTGGACGTTCGAATATAATCTTGCATCATATTCTGTTGCTGAGACAAGTAACCATAAAACTGTATAAGAGAAAAAATATATAACATTAATAATTCTAATTGTAGCACAAGGCCAGCAACTTTGAGGGGAGTGGGCAAGTCAATTACATCGATCCCTGCACTTGATTGGTACTTCATTTTATCAATCCCAAAAGGATGAACGGCAAAGTCAACCTTAGTGGAATTTGTACTAAGAATGTAAAGAGCTGGAAGAAAAGGTCCAAAGCATTTTGTCTGGCATGCTAACAATTCTGTCACACCTTGCCGCTTTAATAATAATCCTTTCTACTGTAGGCACAAAGCCTGCATCAACCCTGAAAAGAGGAAAGGTGAAGTCGACCGTGGCAGAATTTGAACTCAGAATATAAAGAATAACAAAATGCCTACCAGCATTTTGTCCAGCTGCTAACAGTTCTGCCACCTTCTTAAAAATAATAATAATCCTTTCTACTATAGATTCAAGGCCTGAAAATTTAGTTGAGAGGATAAGTCAATTACATCATCCCCCAGTGCTTGATCCTGTGAGGATGAAAAGCAAAGTCGACCGCAGCAGAATTTGAACTCAAAATGTGAGGATGGAGAAAATGCTTAGCAGCATTTTGACCAGCATGCTCACAATTCTGCCAGCTCACCGGTTTCATAACAAGACATTTTCATGAAGTTAAAGGAGAAATTTGGTCAACTGGATAAAAACCATACATATAACCTTATTTTTACAAGGTAATGTATAATTAATTCAAAATAATGTGAGAGTCATTTGAATACTAAAGGATTAAACATGTACTGATTAATTTAAAAAAATTTTTTTTTAAGAGCTTTTCATATTTCTTATTTTGTTTAGAACAATATAATTCCTGTTTCCATTGATGTTTCCAAACCCTTTAGTTTTTATCACAAGGATGAAACAGTGATGTTCTTATACAAACATGAAAAAGTGGACATTAAAATGATGACACCAAATTCTGTAGCACATTTTTCACTGCGCAATTTTCATCATCATCCATCATTTTGAATCCAGGTTTTGTCCCCGTTAACGGGGGTGGTTCGATCTACTTCAATGCAATAGCAACTGCCGTCACACCATCTTGCCATTCTCAAACCAACCCTCCCAATTTCCTCCTCCACCTGTCTCCTCGGTCTACCTCACTTTCGCTGTCCTGAAACACTAGCACCCTCTTCAGAACATGCTCCTCATCCCTACTCAACACATGCCCATACCACCACATATATATCTATATATGTGTGGGTTAAGGATGTTAAATAACCTAATAAATAACTTTAAAAAACAAACAACTTTTTTCTTTATACAACACATACAGGATATAAGTAGCTTTAAGCAAACACTCCAGGATATTCCTATACCAAACAGAAGGGAATACTTGAAACAGATGAAAGCCTGAATAAGTGCATTCATTAACAGGATGAGACAAAAAGCACATTTACCCATCCTGACATCTGCATATTCAAATATCAAAATAAAGCCAACATCACCACACACACCTCCATCTCCTTATAACTATCATTCCTTCCTCTCTTTCCATCACCTTCTACTTCACCCCACCAAATTACACACAGAAATGTCCACTTTGTCATTGGTCAAAATTGGTAAACAACCCTCAGTTAAACATCTGTTAATGCCATAACACCCAAAGAAATAAATGCATGAACATGATTTACCCAATGTCCATATGAATACTACGGACTGTTCTGTAATCATCCCAGGAATACGGATTGTGATCTTAAGACATGTGATTTGTGGAAATGTGCATCAAAATATTTATAAATTCCATCCAAGGATTATTATCATTACTCTATCTATCTATATATATATATATATATATATATATATATATATATGAATACATATATATAAATACACACACAATTTGTTCTTTGATATCCAGTTTTTCAATGATAGCATGAGTTGTGCAAGAATTATTGAGGCAGTAATCTATGTCAAGCTGCCCTTCTTATCACAAACCATTACCAGTTTTGCAATTAAACTATTTCTATTCACACGCACACACACACACAATGGGTTACCATACTGTTGCAGTCTATTACACTCACAAGTCTTCAGTCAGCCCAAGATGCATGAAGAAGACACTTACCCAGCTTGAAAGTACATGGTTATGAAGCAAATATATTTTACAACCCTATCACCAAACACTGAAATTTCTCGCATGGTAAACTTAGGAATGTAAGATCTTATCTTCAACACACTAGAGCTTTCACTACTTCACTGATAACACCACCACAACACTGTTTAAAAAAAGAAAAAAAAACAAGAAAGCAACCTACCTGAAAGTACTGCACTGCTGATGCATCATCTGTTCTTTCTGAGAAAACAGATTTGCGACCATTTGTGAATTCGTTCAAACGGTACAAGAAGGACTTCATAACTGAAATTGAAAAAATGTTTAACAAATGCATCAAGAAAATTGCTGGCAATCACTCTTCAGCCCCATACCCCAATGTAACTGCCCGCTATCTTTTTGTATATTTAATGAGTTTACCCAAGAACTTTTACACCATATTCAGTATCTGGACTAGTATTTGAACTTATCACACTTGGCAGCAAATCTATTTTGTGCACAGAATTTATTAAATCACTAGCTGGCTTTGTACTGTCAAAAATGATGGCGGTTTTCTATACTTTGTCACAGCCTGCTTCTTTACTTTTTAAGCGTGTCTATATATATATATATGTATGTGTAAATGCACGCATGTCTGTAATTCTATTTTCTATGTATCTTTCTAAACAGACATACATAAAAACACATACACTCACTCAAATATATAAATATATTTTACACAAACATTCACATACTCATATAGAGTTGAAGCGCTGTTTGATTTTTGCTTCACCGTTGACTTTTCAACATCACCATCCCACTTCCATCAGTGGATCACCCCTTCCTTTCTCATTCGTATGTTGTGACAGAGAAATACACAAGAGTATTATTATAGTAGATTATAGAAGTTACACAAGGCTCTCTTTGCCACTTCCCCTCTCTCATTGCCATTACTTTCTCTCACTCCCTCTCAGTCATGGTTATTACTCTCACTATTTTCTCTCCTCACCTTCACCCCTACTGTGTGATTTGAGACACACACACATACATACATACATACATACATATATATATATATATATATATATATATATATATATATATATAAATATATATATAAAACACCACGTTCATTATTATATTAGGAGATTGACTTTTGCCACATAAAAAATATCAATTCCCCAATGACTGAGGCATAGAAAGGAATTTTTCTTGTTAATCTTTAAGTTCAACATGATAAATATTCATGTGGTTCAAGAATAATTAAATAACCCTTTCTACTATAGGTGCAAAGCCTGGAATTTGTGGTGAGGGGGACAGTCAATTACATTGACCCCAGTACTTGACTGGTACTTAATTTATTGACCTTGACAGGATGAAAAGCAAAAGTCAACCTCAGCAGAATTTGAACTCAGAACATAAAGATAGACAAAATGCAAATAAGCATTTTGCCCAGCACGCTAATGATTCTGTCAGCTTGCCGCCTTTTGAATAATGGTAATTCATTATGATAGAATTAGAACAGCATAAGAATACAGAAAAATTTCTTAGATTAGAATGATTCAGATACTTGTAAATTATTCTGTGAAAATAAAATGTTTCGATTTACCTGAAGGTTTAACAAATTGTCAAAACATCAACACTGTGAAAATTACAAAAAAAATTCCCACACACTGAAACATGCATGTGACAGTACACATACACACATCATATATGGTATGTTTCAACCATATACAGCTTGTGGTATGAAATTCATGCGATATATACTCCAAATTCTCGTCCAGCAGCATAGCATGACAAAAAGATTCGAAGTTGACAGTGAGTTCATAAAAGCTCTCATTAGAATTTGCTCAACTTTAGTTTGTTGCTAAGACTGAACAGCTCAAAACTCAATAATAAAAGCATATTAATTCCACAATGGTGGAATTAATATTTTGCATATTGATGTTTGCTTAACAGCTATTTAGAAATCATTAACAGGCTAACACAGTATACAATTAAAAACAATATATTAATGCTCCCCCCCCCAAAAAAAAATACAGCTGTAACTCACAAGTGACAATAATTTGGTAACAAGCACCATATTTTTGGTAACTTTACACAGCATTCGGTCCAAGAATCAGCTGGTAACCTTATGCTCTTGAGCTCATTATCTTAAGCCACTAAGCTTCACGCCTAGTATACTCATGTATACTATACAATCAATTCCTATTAACTGTATAACTTTTCAAAATATGAAACAATTTAGCATCAAGTTAATATAAGATTTATCAACTAATTGCATATGAAAATGAAGTTAATATTGCTGAATTGAATTTTGGGAGATTGTCAAGATATGAATGAAGTAATTCTGGAGGCTTGACAAAATAGTATTCAAGTTACTTTCACCATTTCAGTGACTACCACAATTCAGCTTCTGGTGTATTGTTATCTTAACCCTTTAGTGTTTGCATTATTCTACCAAAGTTAATGCTTTTTCATCCACATTATTTTGAACTAATCATGCATTATCTTGTAGGTATGAAATTTTGATGAGGTAGCTGTTAATTTTTAAAACAATATTGTAGGGTTGGTGTGGGAGACCAGATCTGACCAGTTTGAACATAGAACAGGCAGAATACTTTTGGCCGGATATGGCTGGTTTAAATGCTAAAGGGTTAAAGTCTGGAGATAAAAAAAACTGACAACAGTCTGCATTAGCAGTTAATCACTAAAAACAATTCCAAAGCAGAGTTAATAGACTGCTTCAGTAAATTAATCCTTTTTGTGGATAAAATTTAGAAAAGATAGCTATGAATAAGGAGATAAACAAACCTTGGTTGTAATTGTCACAAATGAAGCTTAATTAATTCATGCTGTTATCTCTAGTTGCTCTTACTGAATAATTAACTAATCTAAGCATATGAATCTAGTGAAGTTCTGGTAATTGAAAAATATTCGAATGAATTGAAAATCCCCCATAGGAGAGAATTCTCAATTGATATGCTGATATTATCATTAACTTTTATTTTCCATACTGTCATGGGTTGGACAATTTGACAGGCTCCAAAGAGCTGCAAGACTGTGTCAAGCTCCAGTGCTAGCTTTGGCATGGTTTCTACAGCTGGATGCCCTCCCTAACACCAGCCACATTATAGTGTGTACTAGATTCCTTTTTTTAATTTTTTAAATTTTTTTTTTATTTTGCAATACTGGCACTAGCGAGATTACCAAGTGACTTGCAAGACAAAGAAGAGAAAAAAGCCCTTTTAATTGAATCAGAGTGTATTATATGAAAGAATGGATAGCTTTACGCCAGGTGTTGAAGACTAAAGTATGAGACAAGAGCAAGCATGGGTGCCTTGCTCTGGAAGATATACTGAGAGAGGAATGAAAATGGTGGTAACAGGGTGCAAGGGCTGTCTCAAGGTTACAAGATGAGTATTAGAGAAAATGCAGACAGTGGGAGGGGTGGGTGAGTGTCAGAGAAGGGTAACCGATGGTAAAAGATGGGGACAGTGGTGAATGTAATGAGTGATAGACAAGAGTGTGGGGGGGGGGGGGGTAGTTGATGCGAAATATCAACATAGAGGTGGATAAAGGAAGATAAGAGAGATTGAAGTGGTTCAGAAAGGAAGATAGGTGAAAAAATAGAGGGGGATGATGAGCAAGGTGATGTACAGTGGCAGAGATGGAAGTCAGAGCTACATAAGAATGGCTATAGTGAGTAGGGTAAGATAAATCGGCAACAACAATAAAAAACCGTATTGTTCTTGTTTTATTATATATTCCATAACTCAGTTAACAGCATAAGAACTTCAATCACTGAGTGTATGCAATTATTAGGTCATCAAGTCTGAAATTTGTAGAAAAATAAAAGTTTGCTAATGTTTTATAAATACAAAGAATAGCTTTATTCATCAAAGTATACACCCATACTGTCAATACACTTTTGCCATTTCTGCAGTAGCTTGTCCAGCTTGGAACTGTAAAAGCCTGGCAATCTAAAGGCAATAAAATCTTGGAAGGCCTGTTTTACAGCATTGTCAGAATTAAATTTTTTTTTCTGTCAAAAAGTTATCCAAATTCTGGAAGAAATGGTAGTGGGGGCAAGATCAGGTGAGTATGGTGGACGATGGAGAACTTCCAACTCCAACTCCTGTAATTTGACCAATGTCATTTTTGCAATGTGTGGTCTGGTGTTCTTTTGCAATAAAATAGGAGTGGATCTGTTGACTAATCTAGGCTGTTTTTTTTTCTGAGTTTCTGCATCATTTGATCCAGTTGGCTGCTGTATACTTGAGCTATGATTGATAAGCCAGGTTTAATGAAATCATAATGGATTCCACCTGCATCAGACCACCAAACACACACCATCAGTTTCTTTTGATGAATTTTGCTTCTTGGACTGTGTTTTGGTGGCTCATCTTTGGCCAACCATTGTGCTGAATGTTTACAGTTCTTGTACTGGATCCATTTCTCATCATGTTACAATTCGATTCCAAAACGATTCATTTTTGTGACAAGAAAGTAGCATAATGCAGACTTCCAAATGTTCCTGTTTCTGATTTTCATTGAGTTCATGTGGAACCCACTTATCCAACTTTTTCACTTTACCAATTTGAACTAGGTGAGTCAATATTATTTGCTTGCTAACACCAAACAACAACGATAATTCACGGCCACTTTGAGATGGATCTGATTCGACGGTGGCTTTCAGTTCGTCATTATCCACCTTTGTTTCTGGTCGACCACATTGTTCATTTGTGAGGACAAAGTTACCAGAATGAAATTTTGCAAACCAATTTGATACTGTCTGCTGTGTAATAACATTAGAATGAAATACTCCATTAATATTCCAAGCTGTCTGTAATGCTGTATTTCCAAGAAAGAACTCATATTTCAAAACTACGAATTTCCAACTTATCCATCTCTAAACAAAAATAGCAAAAATCGATTTATAAATACTTTATAAAGCACAAAATGAATAAGAATAAAGAAATAGATGCGTCAGCTTTCTAACAAAAAATAAAGATTGCCAAAATATAGTAATGGTGCAAAATAAGCAGCTGTCAAATTTACCATATACCTTACTACAAATTTCATACTTGACGACCTAATAAACGGAAATTACTAAGACAATATGGATTGAAACTTAGTAGGGTATGTAACTGTTGATTCTCAATATAATAGTGTGGTTAATGAAATCATTTTAGTTTCCAAGTTCGTTTTTTTTTTTTTTTAACCCTCATTCTAAAAATGACTATATATGACATGAACTGCTTAAATTTTTAAAAATTCTTTTTTTTTTTCCAATATTTAGACATAACATCTGATGAGATAGTGAATTGTTAAATTTATATATTACCATGGACTGAGGCAAAATTTGCTTGAAAAGAGGTTTGATCTTTGGAGAAAACAATTGACTGTCGCCCAACACGAGCATAGTCTGCATTGGAATCAATGGGAATAATAATTTTCTTTGAACCATCTGGAAAATAAAAAAAATAAAATACATAAAACAAGGCTTCATTAAAAAAAAAAAAAGGTTCCAATTTCTTCAGAAGTCACATCAACTTCTAACAAGCAGCATAAAAATATATTATCTTTTTAATATGAACTATGTATGATTTTCTCTCAAGTATAGTAGTTCTAGGAGCCAATTCTTAAATCTCACCATAAATTTCGAAGACAGTAAAATTATTATACATTTTCATTACCATTCATGATCATTTTAACATCCACTTTTATCATTGAGTTGGACAGAGTTTACTAACACTGGTTTTCTATAGCCAGATGTCTTCCTGTTGCCAACACCCATCTTTCTCTAAACCAGCTAAAAATTCCCTACAGCCAGATATGTCTTTACACAATATTGGAAATGACACTGCTTGTATGACAATGAAACCCGTTTACAACCATCATGCAATGTTGACAAGGACACGGACACACACACACAAACAGCTTTTTTTCAGTTTCTGCCTTCCAAATCCATTTGCAAGGCTTTGTTTGGCTCACCATTTTAGTAGAAGACACTTGCCTAAGGTGCTGCACTGTGGGATTGAACACAATAGCATGTGGTAGAGAAGCATTCATAAAAAAAATTCTTCATAATAGTAAAATAGAAATGAAACATTCAGATGAAAAAAAAAAATGAACATTCAAATTTACTATCAATTAAATCACAGAATATACAATATACACATAGAACGAAATAGAAGATTATCATTAGTTTTATTGCATTTTTGTATACTGACATACGTTGGACAAGGCTCTGTAGGGCAGTGTTCCATGGCTGCTTACCAGGGTACTACTTTATAAGGGATTTTATTCCATGTCTATGTATATCAAGCTTCCAAGTTTATTGTTTACGGGAGATGTAATATACCAACAACCAAAGCAGTGTCAATGCAAAGACATGCAAGACAAAAAAATACATGAATACAAACTAAAATCTAAAACTATATCACTACATCATTATTATTCATCTTTAATTACCATAATGAAGGGTTTATACATGTGTAAGGAAAACAAATAAAAACACTAATAACAAATATTGTATCCTATACAATATCATCATACATGAAATCTATTATCACTAAATTATAACTTGTTTTTATTATTGTTGTTGTTTTGAATTAATAATAATAATTATTATTATTATTATTGCTGCTGCAGAATTGTTAGTATGTCAGACAAAATGCTTAGTAGCTCCAGCTCTTCTCATTCTGAGATTAAATTCCATAAGGTCAACTTTGTTTCACCTTTTCAAGTAATAAAATAAGTACCAGTTGAACACCAGGGTTAATATAATTGACTATTTCCCTTTCCTAAAATTGCTGGCCTTGTGCCAAAATTTGAAACAATTATTATTATTATTATCCAAAATAGTCACGTGTCGCACGGATCCGGCTATCAACTGAGTCTATTGTTAAGATTGCTCTGCCCTCTTCCTTTGGTCGGGAAGGCCAGGCAGTTTTCATCTGCCTGGTGGCCGTGGCAAAAGCGGTTATGTGGTGGACAAGACTGAAAGGGCTGAAGATAGACATTTTCCTCTCTGGCAAATCTCTGATCGACTTTTTCAGGTTCCACTTGAAGAGGTGGATCAGAATGGAGAGGGAGGTGCCTGCTTCTAGCAAATTTATTGAAAGGTGGACAAGAGTAGCGAGCATGGTTCATGTGAACAGGCCTGCTCTGAGCATGCGCTTCTGAGTGGAGTAAAAGAAAGAGGAAACACTTGCCTGAGTGGTTAGGGAAACCGTAATTTTCTGTGGGGTTTGCATGTTTTGTATTAATCATGTCTTAATAGTCTTCCCCCTATTAGGGAATTGTATTTGTTTAATTTTATTGTTAATTTTTGTTATTGTTTTATATGTTTACTCAGTAAACCTGCCTTTGTATTTGTGTCCCTGTATGTTCTATGTAGGCTTATGTGGCCAACAAAGAAAACATTATCATTATTATTATCCAAATTGATTTCAAAGAAAACCACCAGCTATGCCAGTATTTTATTGGACCTAGGGAAAAAGCAGCTCTAAAGAGAACTAGACCTTACAAATGATAAAACACAAAGCAGAAAATAGAAAGAGAAAAGTTGTTTTGGAGATGTGTTGGTGTGCTAAAAACAGAAGCTAAACTGGCCATTACTGTAATAATGACTGAAGATCAAAAGAGGAGTGGAAAAGGAAAGAGAAAGAAAATAAAAACTTATTGTGAAACTATTAATCACTACATGAAAGTTTCAGTTAAATAGCAAGTTAATTATTCTTAACATATGGAAACAAAGTCTGGAGGAGGAACTTAGTCAAGTGAGTCCAGTACTTGACTACCACTTTATGTTATAAACCTCAGAAAACTGAAAAGTATAGCTGTCCTCAATGGGATCTGAACTAAAAATGTAAAGAGCTGGACCATTACCTCAATTCTGCCAATTCATTAACAACGAAGCAACCTTTAATATGAACTAGCTTTACTAATAAGATAAGGAAAGAAAAAGTATTAGTGACAGTAAACACACAAAGAATGTCTTAAAATATTTTGCGGTTACAGAGTTAGATTTATCAAGGTTTTCAACGGAAAATCCTTCGAATTCTGACTCGCTGCTTGACAGAATAAAATTCGTATCCATTTTTTTGTCAGGATTACAAATTTTGAAAACACAACAGGAACAAATTTGGAAAAAAATCTCCCAAAATTCACAAAATTAAAAAAACACGTTGATCGTCGTACAAAACTATAGCTGAACTGTTTACACAAATAATCACGTGTTTTCACGAATGTACTAACGAGATTTGCTCAGATATTCTCATTTAAATATGAATAGGTGATTACGGGTGGTTTTGGGCGGCTTGGTCACATGAACCAAAATTTTTTTCGGGCGGCTTTGGGCGGTTTGGTAACGAAAGGGTTAAGTAAATGCAATGTATTTTTTCATAAAACTACATAAAGGTCATCATCATTATTTCAATTGATTTGATTTGATTAACATATTCCAGATATTTTCCAATATGTAGCTATGTGGTTGCTTAGCCCTTTGGCATTAGCTATATCCAGCCAAAATATTCTTTTACTTGTTTCAGTCATTTGACTGCAGTCATGCTGGAGCACCGCCTTGAAGCATTTTAGTTGAACAAATCGAGCCCAGGAGTTATTTTTTTTAAAGTCCAGTGCCTATTATATCAGTCTCTTTTGCCAAACTGCTAAGTTACGGAGACGTAAACACACCAACGCCGATTGTCGAGTGGTGGTGTGGAGGAAGGGGGGGGCACAAACACACACAACTGGCTTCTTTCAGTTTCTGTCAACCAAATCCACTCACAAGGTTTTGGTCGGCCCAAAGATATAATAGAAAGCACTTGCCCAAGATGCCACACAGTGGGACTGAACCCGGAGCCATGTGGTTGGGAAGCAAGCTTCTTACCACACAGCCACTACTCGTTTTATTATCAAACTGGCCAGAACTGACCTCTCACACCAACCCTACAATATCGTTCTAATAATTAACAGTTACCTCTTCAAAATCCCAAAGCTTCAACATAATGTATGATTAATACAAAACAATGAGAATAAATAAGCATTGCTTGATAGAATGCAAACACTGAAGGGTTAAGTTGAACTTCAGTCATTCACTCACTCATCAATGAACATCCCCTTTTCTATACTTGCATGGGTCAAACAGAATTGATAGATCTTCTACAGGAAGATGTTCTTCCTGTCAACAACCCTCACCTGTTTCCAAGCAAAGTAAGTTTTTTCCATAGCTGGACACGTTTTTCATAGAACACTGGAAATCATTCATCTACAAGGATTACACAGAAACAGATGCACACACATACAAACACATACATATAGACAACAGGTTTCTTTCAATTGCCATCGACCAAATTCAGTCAAGACTTTTATTGTCCTGGGACTATAGTAGGAAACAACTGCTCAAGGTTCAACACGGTGGGACTGAACCTAAGACCACATGACTGGGAATCGAGCTTTTTAACCACACAGCCATGCTGAACATCACAGCAGCTTGAAGTGGAAAAACTGAAGCTATGCCACTAAGAAACAGATCACAGTAGCTAAATCTGCATTGATGGTGATATTGTGGATCTCCTATATATCCAGCATGTCAAGTAGTCCCCATAAGACACAAGCACATTGTGCTGCACTATGCAGTCACTTTGATCTGGGAGTTGGGCGGAATATATGGAATAATCTTTGAAACTAACAAATCCGTACACCAATTGGATTTCAAATGTCAATTTAGAAGTGTAGAAGAAGACATAATAAAAGACAACAACCATTAAAAAAATTCTTCTGGAAAACGTTATGTCATGCAAGCCACAACATATTTATCAAATTTAACAAAATTAGAATTACTAACACCAAACATTAAATCTAAAAATGTAAGCCATTGAAATCATTTCATATTTAATAAACACCAATTAAATAGAGTTTTCTGGGAGGGTGGGGGGGGGGGCTCCTCCCCCATTGTTCTCTGATTTAAGACTCAACTAAATATACTTAGACTAAAAAGATTACTTTAATCTGATGATGATCAATGAGCTTTCATGTCTTTATCCTGATTAAAATGAAGAAATATTTGTTCGAGGTTGCAACAGATTACCAACAGACTGGATTCACTAAAGATGACCACAACCAAGAAAAGCCATATGAGCTTCAATATGGTTGCTCAGTTTGCTAGAAATAGCAGGTAACTATCTCTAAAATTATACCCTATCATCTTAAGGAAGGAAGAACATTAGATAGTATGATCCCAGATAGGTAAATGGAAAAAAGCAAATTGAAAGGATGCATCTGTCTCTTGGAGCAAGTCTGGTGTGGCGCTAAACAGCAATAAGACAATGTAATTAATTTAAAGTAGTTCTATATTCTACTGGTTTCTATCATTAGTCAATTGTGGGCATACTCCTGCATGTCTTCAGAGTTCAGTCAATCATATTGAGCTCAGTACTAGATTTACCAAATTGCTAATAAATGAGGTTATATATATATATATATATATATATATATATATATATATATATATATACACGGGGGGGGGGGGTACAACTCAACAACAAACAATACATACAATAATTAATATTAAGTTCTGGGCCATATAAAAGTCCATAGCAGAAACTGTCAGTGAATTCACCCCCCCTCAGTGCCTAAGATTAGTAATATTGAGCATTATAAGTATACTAAGTTCCAACAACTGGTTATTAGTACTGCTATGACAAAGCAGAATTATTATATATAAAATCCCCTCTCTCTCTCTCTCTCTCTCTCTCTCTCTCTCTCTTTCTCTCTCTCTCTCTCTCTCTCTGTGTATGTGTGTGTTTGTTGTGATGATGATTGTAAATGAGCATCACCATCATACAAGCAATGTTGTTTCCAGTCTTCAATGAAAAGCATGATCTGGCCATGGAGGGATATTAATTTACTTGGAAACAGGTGAGAGTTGGTGAAAGGTAAAGTGTCTAAACAATGCAAGCGTGGGAAAGTGGACATTAGAATAATAATGGTGTGTGTGTGTGTGTGTGTGTGTGTGTGTGTGTGTGTGTGCGTGTGTGCGCGTAAGAATGGCATTGTGGTTAAGAAGCCACTTCCCAACTATAGAGGTTTAGCATTTCCTTTAACAAGCAACCTTCTTAATGTATTTGTTTTCTCAGTTCCATCAAGATAACAAGTAGTAGCCTCTATATATCAGCACTGGCAGTTTCACAGCTCATTTTCGTGTTATACAAAATATGGTGTCTCTTAAATCTTATATAACAGCATCTACTAGCCAGAAAAGGCTTTATATCAGAAACTGCTTCAGTTCCTCTTTCTGCAAACTGTCACACCAGATTTTAATTTTTGTATAAACAACTGTTACATTTATTGGCACAATTACATCCATTCTGATTATTAATTCACAGACTCAGAACCATTCTATGTTAAACATCATATCAGTTTTATGTGAGGAAGATTTCCAATAGTTGAAGTTGAGCACTTGACCTAATTTTATTTTCATTGTCAAGTAGCTGTAACCATTGCAACTTAAGTGTATTTGTAACAGCTGAGATTTTCTCCAGCAGCAAACTTTGTAAACCAACATCAAGCCCTAATCCTTTTACTTTCCCCTTTTTGAAACTATTACCCTCGCTTGCACTTTATGGCTTATTTCCCAGTCATCATGGTTAAAAGTAATCCAATATGCTACGTGTGTTTGTAATCCAATATACATGTGTTTGTAATTAAATGCAAGAGTGGCAGAGACAGTTAAGGAATCCACACCAAACAGTGAAGCAGTAGCATCTCAGGGAAGTAGCTGTGTTCTGTGTCAACAAAAGACAATGATCCTATAACTTCAGATGCAAGAATTGAAATATGGAAATGAAAGGGACTGTGTAAGTGATGCTGAAAGTTGGTACCTGAATGACTAAAGTTACTCTTTACTCTTTTACTTGTTTCAGTCATTTGACTGCGGCCATGCTGGAGTACCGCCTTTAGTCGAGCAAATCGACTCCAGGACTTATTCTTTGGATGCCTAGTACTTATTCTATCGGTCTCTTTTGCTGAACTGCTAAGTTACGGGGACGTAAACACACCACCATCGGTTGTGAAGCGATGTTGGGGGGACAAACACAGACACACATACATATACACACACATACATATATATATACGACAGGCTTCTTTCAGTTTCTGTCTACCAAATCCACTCACAAGGCTTTGGTCGGCCCAAGGCTATAGTAGAAGACACTTGCCCAAGGTACCACGCAGTAGGAATGAACCCGGAACCATGTGGTTGGTAAGAAAGCTACTTACCACACAGCTACCCCTGTGCTTAAAGTTAGTATATAATAAAAAAAGAATTAAATAAATTTAAAAACAAAAAAACAGGAACAAGAATTTTCAGAGCAATGGGGAAAACAAGATCCGATGACTCGATGCACACACAAAGTAGAATAAGAGAACAAGCAGTTGTTAGTAAGAAAGTTGAGAACAATGGAAAACAAGGCATGATGGGAAAGGAGGGTAAAGACAGATGTAAGCAAGAATATTGACAGCAATATAAATTAGAGGAAGAAAACAAATTTTAAAAATTCATCGGCTGAAGGCAAGAAAAATGGAGAGAGAGAGAGAGAGAGAGAGAGAGAGAGAGAGAGAGAGAAAGAGAGAAAGAGAGAGGACAAAAGAGTGACCAAACATTAAAATGTTGTCCCAAACATATCTATTATTTATAAAAATAATTCTTTCACATTACATGCACATAAAATCATGATTTTAATTTTTAAAATAGCTAAGATTATCTGAGGGGGAATAACAGATTGCATCCAGGAATTAGTGGTTGTATCATACAATTTTCTAAAAGTGTGAAGGATGGAAGATATCTATATCTATATACCTCTCTCCAATATATTGGACGATTTGACTGAGGACTGGTGAATCAGGTGGCTACACCAGGCTCCAATCTGATTTAGAAACTCTGCCAAATCAGATTGGAGGCCTGGTGTAGCCACCTGGTTCACCAGTCCTCAGTCAAATCGTCCAACCCATGTTAGCTTCCATACCAGCATAGCATAGTTTTTACTTCAAATTAACTAAAGAGACCATCCTATCAGTGCTTAGAGTAATCATTATTCATTTAGTATGCTTCAAAATTAGTCATCATGATATAGAATTTTAGCTCAAATTGTCCCTGATCAAGGATCTGTTTCAGAAAAAAAGACCATTAATGCCAATTATATTAACATGCTTCTGTTGAAATACACTACCTTTGCTGCAATTAACTTTTAAACTAATGAAGAATTTAGGAGTGGCTGTGTGGTAAGTAGCTTGCTTATCAACCACATGGTTCCAGGTTCATTCCCACTGTGTAGCACCTTGGGCAAGTGTCTTCTATTATAGCCTCGGGCCGACCAAAGCCTTGTGAGTGGATTTGGTAGACGGAAACTGAAAGAAGCCCGTCGTATATATGTATATATATGTGTGTGTGTGTGTGTATATGTTTGTGTGTCTGTGTTGGTCCCCCCAGCATCGCTTGACAACCGATGGTGGTGTGTTTACGTCCCCGTAACTTAGCAGTTCGGCAAAAGAGAACGATACAATAAGTACTAGGCTTCCAAAGAATAAGTCCTGGGGTCAATTTGCTCAACTAAAGGCGGTGCTCCAGCATGGCCGCAGTCAAATGATTGAAACAAGTAAAAGAGTATCATTAATGACCCTTTAACATTTAAACCAGTCATTTCCGGCCCAAATATGTTTTATGTTCAAACTGGCCAGATCAGGCCTCACATCCTACAATGCCATTCTAAAAATATACAAACACAACATTGAAATCTTGAAGCTACAACATAATGTATGACTCATTCAAAACAATGTGGATAAATACACATCACATTTGACAAAGAAATCTCAAAGTGTTTAGAACAAAACAAAAATTAGCAAATTTTGATAGAAGATTTTAATTTAGATTGCTTTAAAACAGGAAGTTTGTATCGTAGTACTAAAGGGTAATCCCAGACGGGTTAGCATCAAGTGGATGAAGTCAAGCAAATAACATACAGCTTTCTTTGAAAATAACTCCTAAATGAGCTACATTAGTTTCCTTGTATTCCATCAGCTACTTATTTGCAGTGGAGATAAACTAACCAACAGCAGCAAATGAAATAAAATAAAATCAAAATGAAAGGTCCACACTAACAATTGTGTTCTGCATTTTTAGTTGGTATATCTCAGAACAGAAATTAAGCAAGCTATTTACAGAATAACCAAACACTACAACAAATCTTTATAGTCATTGATTTTTTACAAAATCATACTACTATAAACAGGAAGACTATAAATTTTACATTATAGGTAAAGATGTAGCTGTGTAGCAAGAAGTTTGCTTCCCAACCACAAGGTCTGAGGTTCAGTCCTAAGCCAATGTCTTTCACTATAGCCCTGAGTCAACCAGAGCCTTGTAAGTGTATTTGCTAAGTGGAAGCTGGAAAAAGATCTTTGTATATGTGTGTGAGTGTGTGTGCACTCATGCGTATGCATGCATGTGAGTTTGTGTGCACCCTTGTGTTGACAGCATAATTGTAAACAAGCATCACTGTCATACAAGTGTGTCTCTCATCATTGCTTGACAACTGGTGTTGGTGTACTTACGTCCCTGTAACTTAGAGGTTCAGCAAAAGAGACTGATAGAATGAGTACTAGGCTTTAAAAACAAAAAATAAGTTCTGAGGTCAATTTTTTCCACTAAAACCCTTCATGGTGGTGCTCCAGCATGGCCACACTCAAATGACAGAAACAAGGGAAAAAATAAAAAGAATTATGAAAGCAGTGTCCTTTGTTTCCAATCTTTTATGGAAACAGTCCTGGTCAAGAGGAAACATTACGTTGCTAGGAAGCAGGTGAAGTTTGGCAATAGGAATAGCATCCAACCATAAAAAAAATCACCCTCAACAAATTTCATCTGACCCATGTGAACACAACAAAGTGGGCATTAAAACGATTTTCTTCTCAGTTAAATTTCTGACTCATCCTTCCGTCCAAACCACCGTGGTCTTCATGTTCAACCATAAGACATGTAACACCAATACACTATGTCAGCTAATTCAAACATTCACAACACATCAACACTGCCACAAAGACTGAAATTTAATTTCTCAATTTTAACATTGATATACTAAATTGATTCCTGCTCAAAGGATGTCCTAATCATAGAAAATCAAAAAGATTAAGCTTACACAATACATGAAAATCCATTTTAATTACCTCCTTTTTTATATATAGCAAAAACTCTCACAGAAATTAAATAGGCTGGTTGGTTACAACAATTAAAGTCTAGAATCAATAATAGAGTATTAATGTTGACATTCAAATTTGATATTTTTGCAGCAGTCTTTCATAATTAAAAACTAGTTTTTGTAAGAGTATTCATTGACTTCTTTTTATCAAATACATTTTGTTGCTGAAATATAATTATCTCTTTACAAGCCTCCATCATGTCTAATTTTAATTCTTTTCCTAACCACCAAAGGCGAAAATGGTTTATTGTAAATTAATAATAAGGAAACAAGGAATTTTTAATTCTAAATTTATATTCCCTATAAAACACACTAAATTTCTTAAGCAAACACACACACACACACACACACACTTTTATACACCATAGCTGTTTTAGTCTCACCGACTTAAATTACACATCTATGAATGTTTATTAGAAATTTTTCCCTTTTTTTTTCACAACTATCAGCGCACAAAGTGCCCCTCACAAAAGCAGGTTCGTGAAATGGTCATGATCTGTAAACAGTTTTGAGTAAGAACTGGAAAGAGAAGTATAAACATGCAATGTGCATGTGCACACTGAATTTGTAAAATGGAAGAGAATAAAAATGCAATGCGCGTGTCAAAATAAAACAGAAAAGAATAAAAACACATATGGTGGTCTGCATACCACATCTGTCAACCACCATCACACAGCTTTGCTGCAATTTTCTTGTTTTGAATACAAAGGAATTATGGAAGATCACAAACCATTAGTTACCTATGAAAATTATATATAGTTGGCAAGTGTTATACCTGTATTTTACTTAAAATCTAATCACTAAAATAGTCTTAACCATCATCCTTTAATGTTCACTTTTACATGCTGGAAACCTTTCCTGTCATGAACACACACCTGTTTTCAGGCAAGGTAATATTTCCCCATAGCCAGACGTGTCTTTCAAAGACTAGCAATAAATAATTTTTGCTTGTATGATGATGATGTCTGGACAAGGGTACACACAAACACACACATGTGTATGTATATATATATATATATATATATATAACAGATTTCTTTCACTTTCTGTTTTCCAAATCCACTTGCAAGTCTTTGGTCAGCTCAGGGCTAAAGTAGAATACCTACAAGGATATTAGCAAACCTAAAGGAAGAATGCAAAAACCAAAATGCTTCACTGCTATTGCAGTACTCAACTTATTCTATCAGTTTCTTTTGACAAACAACTAAATTACAGGGACATAAACAAACCAATACTAGCTGGGGGGGGGGGGGACTAAATGCAAAGACACACATGCACACACACACAACAGGCTTCCAAAGTTTCCATCTACCAGATGCACTCACAAAATACTGGTCATTTCAGGGCTATAAAAGATACTGGTACTTTTTGGTTATCTCACCCCCATTAAAAAAACTGGGTTATTACCCCATTAAAAAAATTGAGTTTATGTGGTGACAAGAGATTGAATTGAAAGAATTAGATCCTTTTGATTCAATACGTCAACACATTGGTAACGTTTGGCCTCTTCAATAGGCATGGTATGATTTGTTATAAAAATGTTATCAGATCCAGTAAGACATTTAATTTTTTCAGTTTTCATGTTTATTAATCTTTTCAGTTCTGTATGATTTGTTATAAAAATATTATCAGATTCAATAAGGTTTCATCTTTTCACCTTTTTTTTTTTTAATTATTTTAACGAGTGTTAACCAAAAGTACTGATATTTCTCATAAAACATGTGGAGATAACCCTTTTTTTTTTAATGGGAGTGAAATAACCAAAAAGTACCAAGATACCAACCTAAAGTGCCATACAGTGGGACTGAACAATGGGTGGGTATGTGTTCAACTAAATATATCTGCTTTCTTGTGAGCAAATGAAGGGCCTCTATGTAGTTGCTCAACCTATGAAAAATAGCAGCTAGAACACTTTCATAGTACTATCTAACAAACGAAGGATATTCTTAGTATTCTCAATACACTGTCTGAAAATAATAGCACTTATGAATCTGTCTGATCATAGCTGGCCTAAGGCCATCAATAACAATCTATTCTTTCACCCATCAACACCCAGCACTGTCAAAGACACTCCTTAATTCAATCAACCATTTTTTTTACACAAACACTTTCTCATTTCCCTTCCTACCACTAACCTGCAAGACTTCAAACTTAACTTCAACCAGACTGACTTCATACAGTTAATCCCTATTAAGAGCTTAGAGGAGACATGGAGACAATCCTTCAGCTAAAGTAAGGGAAGAGGAGGGATGAAGGGAAATAGAGCTCAATCTAACAGGATCAATTAGTGTAATCTGACCATTAAACAAACTACACATCAGACTGACAAAGAAAATTTTAAAAATACATAGAATTTTAAAAATGCAACTGTGGATGTATGGTTGAAAAGCTTGGCTCCCAGCCACTGGGTTCAGTCCCACAGTATGGCTCCTGAGCAAGTGTCTTCTACTAGGAACAATACAGTCACGCTGGGGTATCAACATTAAATGGGAGTACCGTAGTATTGCTGCAACATACATGCTTTAGAGCGGGGATTCCCAACCATATTTTGCTTGTGGACCCCACTGAAGGTTATCTTATCTGTGGACCCCATATATGCATGTAAATTTTTGAAATAAAATATGTTTGTGGGTTAGTAAAAATTAACAATGAAACAATTCCGTTATTTTCATTAAAATAAATTCCAAATACAAATCTTGAAAATTTGAATAAATACAGGTACCTCTCCAAAATTTATATATATGGACCCACAAATTACAATTTTTTACTCGTGGACCCCTTTAAAGTTTCTGTGGACCTGTGGGGGTTCATGTGGACCCTGGTTGGGAAACCCTGCTTTAGAGTAATAATTCCAATTTGAGCAGAGTAATACATGTAATTTTGAATCTTTGACTATTTCAACAATTTAATATAGTCCTAGTGAATAAGGTTGACATTAAGTCTCCTAAAGACATTACAGACAGGCAACAATTGTCAAAAATGATTAATTATATAACATTAATTGGATGTTCTAATTAAAAATGACTTACTGTAAAAGACTAAAAAAACAATGAAAGTGCAATATTATTATCTAGCTGTTTTCATAATTAACTCTATACTATATAGTGTTTCCGGTTACCATAGTTACAAGTATCCCCAATGGGATATTTTTGCAACAAACACAATGGAGAGGAAGAGAAAATAAGGAGGATAGGATAAAAGCAGCTAATATAGGATTGCCACTGGCTGTGAATCCTATATGCTATATTCAGAGTATGTCCATGTTAATCTCTAGTATCTGAAGCCATTGAGCATCAACACAACTAAGACTAAATTTTGCATTCATTATACATTGTTTAATATTTTCTTCTCTCTCTTTCTAAAGAAATGTTCTGGCAAAAAAAAGATTATATTAAGTACAGTGAATGTGTGTGTGTGTGTGTGTGTGTGTGTGTGTGTGTGTGTGTGTGTGTGTGTGTGTGTATTTCTTTTATTCATTTCAGCCATGCAGCTAGTCATTCTGGAGCACCACTGTGATTTTCCATTTTTACGCACAGCCTCTGTATATTGCATGTTGAGGGATGCAGAGGGTATGTGTTGATTTCTTTTCTTATGAGACCTGTTTTTTCCTATTGGTGTACTATTAGCCTGCAGGTCCATGTTTGATGATTTCCCTCACCTATGTTATAGCTAGTTTTATTTGGGGCGGTCACCTTGCATGTTGTTCCGATGAAGCTTGGGATGGGCAAAGTTAGTTAGTTCCTTTTCCTCCACGCCAGCAGGTGCCATTCAAATAGAATTTACAATCTGAGCTCTGTCAGTTTCTGACCTTGTATTTGTTTATTTTACCTTTTGGCATTTAAGTTTTGTCTTTGCTCCTTGAGGACAATATCATTTTTCCTGGCTGCATCACCTATTTCTCCATCTCTGTTAGTCACTACAATTCTGTTTTCACTTATAATTACAGCCATTGCTGCATTCAGTACCATTTTTAGGACAGGTGGCATTTGTGGTTACTTTTTTGATACTGTCTGTCTGTCCTGTGTGAGTTTCAAGACATGCAGGGTCATCACTGACAACTTCACCTGTTTCTTTCATAATGCTAAGAGATTGAGATGTGGTTTAACAAGAGCAGAGAATTGTATAAACTCCTGTTTTTGTCACTTGATTTGTGCTACAGGCCTATGGAAACTGTAGGTATTTAGGATTGTTCAGCAGAAAGTCCTCAGCCGTGTTCCATGCTTAAGAGAGATGAAGTTCCTCAAGCTGCCAATTTTAATGCATCTTCTTTATTTTATTAGCCTTAGTCTGGCTCAGTACAAATTTGCAGCTGTTGGTGTCCATCTGTTCATTCTTCATAATATAAGAAGATGAGATATGACTTAGTAGCAGAAAAATTTAATGAGTGCAACATTTGCAAAGATAGGGGGAGGTACTAAGAAAAGAAGAGAAGAAACTATTTCTAAGAATGTTGCTAAAAGAGAGGTAAAAGAGAAAGTCCCAGGGTGTTCACGAAAATAGTGTTCTAAAGGAGAGGAGAACAAGCAAAAGTGTTGACGAGAGAAATAACTCTAAAGATCGCGCATATATATATATATATATATATATATACACACATATATATTTGAATAGTGAGAGAGACAGAAGATATGAGAATGTTTATTAATCACTACAGTTACTTCGACCCATCTAGCATCAATCCTTCATGGGTGAGATACTTGGCAACAATTTAGGAGTATCCAACAATATAGATGTGTCTTTTCAGATGATTACAAGATGCACCCAATTCAAATAATGACTGTTTCACAAGATATCTTCTCAGTTTATGTATAGAAAAGCAGCAAATTAAAGGATACACCTTTATCCTGTATATATAAAAGAGAGTTTGTGTGAGTGTGTGTGTGTGTGTATGTTCCTTATGCATTCCAAAACCGTGTTGCCGATTTTGATCTATGGAGTATCAAAAGATTCAGTAGGCTTTTGGCTACCAACTAAACTATATTTTCATTCACATATTTGCATTACACAAATTTAACATTATCATTTTTCTTTTAGTCATCTATTGTAAACGATATTTATATCACCACCACGACAATGACATCACATTTTCTATATGAGTGTGTTCGTGCGCTTGCTACCTACGTTAGGCTGATGACTGACAAGTATACGTGTGTGTGACGGTGTGTGTGTGTGTGTCTGTCAGTATACATACATTTTTGTGACGACTGACACTCACAAGATAGGCTTCAGGTGTGTGTGTGTGTCTTAGTTTATGTATAACTTTCTCCCGCCCAACAGTAAAACACGCGGATATTGAAAGTTTAGTTGTAGCCTGGACTTCAAACGAACAACAGCGTTCACTGTGAAGTACTACCAACATGAACATTTGGCTTATTTAACACCACTCACAATACTCGCAAATATATCTGGAAAAAAATATGTTATTCTGGTTATTATAACAAATTCGGAAACTTGGCAAAATAGAAAGCCTCAGCGGCTCTTTCAATATAATTACAGAAATGTTATTCCACTCTTAACCAGTTTCAAGATAATATTTTTTTTAACAGTCCATGCATTCTTCATCACTGTATCAACATTGCACAACCTTTTTATTGCATTAGTATTTTTTCTACAGCCTATAATGTTACACAGTTAAAAAATATATGTAGTAATGTCTAATTTATATCTTGCCACATACATCCTTCAGCAAATATTTTAAACTAACGTTACAACAGCATCTTCCTTTCTATACACTTAGTTCAGCATTTGTTTCAAAATTGTAAAATAAATTCCTTTTGTATGAAAAACTGAATTATGCCTTCTGAATTTTCTTGGACTTTCACTTTCTTCACCTTGATATTCAATCGTGAATTTTATAACATTTAGTATATGTTCCAAATAAATGTTGACTTTCTGTGCTTTGTTACATTGGTAACGCATAGTAACTTTTGCTAAATTGGTGACTTTCCATTTTTTTAATAGCATAACTATGCTACAGAAAGTATGTTTTGCACCTATATTGACTACATTTCATTTTGCTTGAACTTCAATATTATCAAGTCTATAAGTGTGGTTCTGCGTTCCTTACTTCTATAGTAAACTATAGTAAAGAACATTTTACACTGCTTTAATAAGCCCACATCTAATGATGAAGGAGCCATCCTTATGGTTGGTGATCCCCATGAAAATCGTGATATTCTCATTCGTGTTCAAGATAACAAACATGTTTCATAAACTCATCCCTCTTATCATGCTCTCCCATATCCTCTTATTCAGTGGAATGGACAAGATGGGTATCATTTCAATATTCCACGGACTGAACCTACAAAAGGATAGCAAATTACAAACAAAAAGGTGTTGTCAAATGACTTCTATTCTTACTAACTGATGTTAAGACCAGAACAATCAAATCAATTACACATGTCAAACTTTATTTTCATTTACATATTTTCTACGTTATCTCAACAACCAGCTATAGTTATTTCAAATACACTTCTCTACAACAACCAGGTTTCATTACAAAATGAAAATAGTTTCACACTTTCAATTTGAAATTATAAAGTGTTGCATTATGAGAGTGACGATGTATGAATAATGAAAGTAATGTTTCTCCAAATTAGTCACATCTGTATTATAGAAAGCTGCTTATTATCTATCGACAAATAAACTATGTTTTTGACTCAACAACTCTTTTTTACAACTAAAATAACCTCGGCAACTAGGTTGGGTTGCACAATTTTCAAGTCATATTTGGAAAATATTTCGATTTGCTTCCAATGTTTCACGCATGCATGGAATTCTATCAAACATTTATGAAAATGTACATATAAATATTTTATTAAAGTAAGCCACAACCAAAAAAAATTGCATTAAAAGACGTCCATTTTTCTGTGTTATGAGGGAATTACATTATTCGTGGGGCATTTTCCCAACATTTCTTGGGAATGGCCATGGGAACAAGAATGGGACCCAACTATGTGAGCCTTTTCGTTGGCTACGTTGAGGCCCAAATACTCTTCCGATTCATTGGTCCCAATCTCGAACTATACAGTCATTATATTGATACTGTACCGGTGCGACCTCACTCTCCCGTGAACAATTTAGACTTCTTCCTGTGGTTTGCCCAATGCTTCCATCCTCCCCACAAATTCTCCTGCACTATTTCCAACACTTCATTCACATTTCTCAACATTGCAGTCAACATACATCACAAACACACCGACTCACACTCATACCTTAACCCCCTCCTCCTCCTCCTACCCTACCCACACCAAGCTCTCCATCCCCTACTCCCTATTCCATCTGCGGTGGCTGTGCGGTGATAACCAGTCTCAATTCATGGCTTGCCACTTCATCCTTCTTGGATATCCCTCTCACCACTACCCACACAGCCCTTGCCAGAGCACATTCCATAGACCATGCCTCTGATCTCTCCCCCCACACCCACCCCACCATTGCCCATCTCCCATTTCCCCTCATCTACCTCTCCAACGCACCATTCTCCGAGCCTTCCAGCGACTCCAGTCTAACTCCTCCACCTCGCTCATCTTCCCCACCTTATCCCTTGCCTCATTCAAACGAGCCCACAACCTGCATGACCTCCTGGTCCACAGTTTTTTCCCTAACCCCACCTCCCAACCTGGCTCATTCCCCTGCTCTTGGCCGTGCTACCACACTTACCCCTACCTCTCCGACACCACCATTATCACCAGCAAACCTTCATCCCTATCATATCACTGACTCCTGTACCTGCACTTCTAGCAATGTCATTTACTGCATCTCCTGCTCTTTCTGCCCTTCTCTGTACATAGGTAAAACAGGACATCACTTGGCTGACCAGTTCGCAGGGCAACTCCGAGGCATCAGACTCGGCAATGACACCCTGGTCTCATGCCATTTGTGCTCTACCAGTCATTCACTACAACACCTTTCTGTATTTGGATTGTCTTTGCACAAGGGCCATCTGGAATTAATCTTCTCTCTTCGCTCCTTTGCACCACATGGGCTCAACTCCTTCCTCACTTCATCTGACACCTACTTCCTCCTTTCACTCCTACCCACCTCTCTTCCTCTCTTCACTCCTACTCACCTTCTCTCACCATTGATACCCCTTCCACCCACACCACACCCACATCCCCACCCCAGACTAGCACTGACCATTCCCCCTACCCCAACATCCCTACATCACACTACCCCACACCACTCCACACGCACTAGCACAGACCACTTCCCAGCACCCGCACCACCATCCACACACCATCATCAACAAACCTACTCATTACACACAAGCACACATCCACACATGTCAAAGTCACTAGCCCACACACATTCTGACATTTACATACATGCACGTGCACCTTCGTTTTGGGAATATATATATACACATATGCATATATACGTACATATATATACATATACCATCCTCTGTCTGTCTCTGTGTGTGTGTGTGTGTGTTTTAACACATAGCTGAGTTTCAGCAAAAGAGACCAACAAAATAACTACCAGACTTTGAAAATAAATACTGGTGTTGATTTGCTTGACTAACCCTCCAAGCTAGTGCCCCTGTATGACTGCAGCCCAATGATTTAAGCATGTTAAAAGGTAAAATATAACTAAATGGTGCAGCAAAGCATTTCCAGTAATTTTAGTGAAAAACCAATGCATCTGTAGTACTGGAATTCATACTTGGAGGAAAGAATTCCAATTATATTTCTGGTGTCATTAAATTTTAGACGATTTAATGATACAGTTGACTTAGAAGAGTTCTGGTCAGAACTGCTCACTATGTATTAAAGGATTTTCGTACTACATTGTCAGTGTAAACCATACTAAAAAAAATGGAATATATGAACGAGACCTGAATTCCACAAACTAAATTGCAAGTTAGCCATATAGGAGCACAAAAACAGCAAATTTGAAATTGATGCAAGATAGTGTTGGTTGCATGATAAAATGTAACCAATGGGAAAGTAAAAACAAGATTCTATAAGCTACATTGCAAGCTAACCATTCAGGAAGATGCTCTGATACAGAGTAGAGGGTAGTCTTTAACCCTACCATAAATAAGCTTTCTCATGTTCATTCAGTCAACACTGTAAAGCACTTACAACAACAATGATGTCTAATTCATTTTATTGTTGTTTGCCAGATCTTAAAAAGGGATGTGATGCTGCTAGATGTCAATATGGAAAAACAAACACAAAGACAATCATCATCATCATCATCATCATTTAACGTCCGTGTTCCATGCTAACATGGGTAGGACAACACCACAAGAGCCGGCCAGGCCGAAGCCTGCATCAGACTTCTGTGACTGTTCTGGCATGGCAGGATTTTTACAGCTGGATGTCCTTCCTAACACCAACCACTCAGCAGAATGAACTTAATGCTTTTTAATGTGGCGCAAGCACAGGCATGGTGAGTAGTGCTTTTTATGTGGCATAAGCACAGTGATGATTAATATTGTTAAAATACATGTAATAAATAACAATGCAAGGCTTACAAAACAATATCAACTTGTAAAGATTTTCCCAACACATTTTCCAATAGAAAAGATGAGTAGGAAGTTTTTTCAACAGAAGCATTGCGATAATAGTTTGGCAAGGAGCCTATTTACTTTCTGATCTCATTTACTAGCAAAACAGACTCTAAGATATGACTTGGCTAAATCTAGAATAATTCTTTTATATTGCTTTAGACAAACAAATGCTGTCATTATCTACAGAAGCAGAAATACAAATGTCATGAAAACTGGTTAAAATGTTCGTTGATGAAATTTTTCATGTTAGATGTATAAATGTATTTACGCATGAACTTTTGTAAAACCTTACTCCCAGTTGGCAAGGAAAACTTGAGAAACTTATCACATAAGGAGTAAGTTTCCTTAAGAAATTACTACTCATAAAAGTTCTTTGAAACTTAATAACTAAAAAGGAAGAGGTTTATATCAAGAATAGGCTAAGTAGATAGTGTCTAATCTGAACAAACTATAAATATCAAATATTAAATATAATTGCAAGTTGCTTGGTGACTTCACTGGGGCTGATGCCATGTGAAAGGCAGTCAGTACATGCTGTAAAGTGATAGGCATTAGGAAGGGTATCCAGCCATTGAAACCATGCCAAAGCAGGCAGTAAAACTTGGCAGGGTCCTCTAGTTCACCAGCTCCCATCAAACCACTCAACCCATGCCAGCATGGAAAACAGGCATGATGATGACGAAAATGAATAAGGAACTTTCAAACTCATTATGAAAATATTTTGATACATGAAATTATGCACAATTCAGAATATGGCTAATATTGTTCTGCTAGTCGGGCATCTGGTCCAACCAACTGAATAGTTTTGTTATTGTGCCATTTTGCATTTTGGCAGAATGTAAGTTTTTGCTCATACTATAGCCATCTGAAAAGCAGTGTATGCAAGAACTGGCTGATAGTACAAATAGCATCAACTGAATAAATTAAAATATATATATAAAATATATATTTTATCTTCATATAACATTTGAACCTCATTATTGTTTTATTTCATTAACATTATCAACCATAATGCACCCTCAACATTTCTTAGATTGTTACCTCATATATAATACATGTAGCAAGACTCCTCAACCCTAATCACGAGTCTTTTGTTATACAACATACAATATGACTAGAGAGGCAGACAGACAAAGAAGAGCCAACTTTGTCTTCAGTAAGATTTCATTAATAAACTGAGCTTTTATAAAATTTGTCCACAAATTATCAATTACAAATATTTATACAGTATGGTTTGCTCAATCCTTTTGATACCATGTTGCCTGAATCTACTTCTGGTTCTATGATATAAAATCTAGCCACTTTAAAAAACTTAACACAAAAAGTTCCATCATAGTTGTAATGTAAAAAGCTTTTGTTGAAGTTGTACTATTTACTGAACCCCTCAATCAAATCCATAAATTAAAATACACAAACAATACATTTTATTAAAAATATGGTCATAGAAAGATTAAAATGAGTGCATGAGGAACTCATTGCTTTTTTTTTTCTTTTTTGGTTCTAACTTACTGGGAGATCAATTAATTCAATCTTGAGAAGACCTATTCTAGTAGATAATATGATGGTACAGAAGGAAGTGGCTTGGAGAGATGTAAAACGGTTTTTAAAACAGTGCTTAGCTCTGGTTTAACTATATTAAGTAGTTGAAAGATTTAACCTCCACTTGGTATTTTACCACTATCTTGAGTTAACAATCACATATAATGTACTTATTGATAGTTAAATGAACTAAACAGTGTACAAGTTTACTACTCATTCAAGCACACAAAATACCTAAACTGGACATAAAACATTCAAGCAGGATAGTCAAATACCACATTTATCCAGATCATGAAAGATGTATTGCAGATTTATTTAAATGTAGTAGGAACAAGGGCCTAATTCTACTTTAAGCAATCCATGTAACCCCTCATAACTTTTTTAGTTTGGGGAATTTTCAGAAAATTTTTGCAAATTTATACTCTTCACACAAGAATTCATACAACTTTGAGGAAAAATAGAAAGATTCTTTTTTTTTTTTTTTGAATTTTTAAAAATCAAAGCTTCAAACAGTTTCATTTTTTATCTTAAATGCTAGCAATAGACCATTAAATTTGTTTATGGGGAGAAAGATATTGGAAAACATCAATACATCAGAGTGACAAAGAAATGAGGAGCGTATCAGGTGGTTGTGAGATGTGCTAAAGATAATAGTTAAATAGCCCTTAAATCACATGCAATTTTTTTTTTTTACATAATCATATAGATTCCTGTGTGTAAAACACAAATCTGTAAAAATTTTCTGAAAATTCCAACAGCTAAAAAGTTATAAGCGGTTATATGGGGTGCTTAAAGTAGAATTCCACCAGAACGAGTATTAAAATGTTAATAATGATAATTTCTTCTCAATGACATTCCTATACTTGACGGCATTAAAAGTTACATTAGTAGTTTGGCAACGAAAGCCTGAAAGAATAAATATCAGGCTTAAAAATAAAATAAAAAATGTACTGCTGTTGATCCATACAACTAAAATTCAAGGTGATGCCCCAGCATGGCCACTGTCTAATGACTGAAACAAGTAACAAAAAAATGAGAACACATTTTACTCCACAAAAAATCCATATTAGAACTGAAAATGTTAGGTTTTAGAAGCAAAATGAATTCAGTTGAAATAGTTGAAACTATTCCATAGTAATCATACAAGCCACAGAGGGAACACCTGTACACTCACTCAACCTCCTAGAAATATTAACCAAATCTCCTTGTATTCACAGCTCCACATTTAAGAAATGAAAGGCAACATTGAACAATGTAGTCCTGGATACAGAAAAAATTAAAGAGGTGTAATTTCATCTATGTCTTTGACCAATGGTGGCAAACCAGTTTTCATTATCATCATTTAACCCTTTAGCACTCATATTATTCTGTCATTGTTTTGAATTAATCATGCATAGTCTTATAGTTTTCAGATTTTTATAACTCTTACTCTTTTACTTGTTTCTGTCATTTGACTGCGGCCATGCTGGAGCACCGCCTTTAGTCGAGCAAATTGACCCCGGGACTTATTCTATCGGTCTCTTTTGCCAAACCGCTAAGTGACGGGGACATAAACACACCAGCATCGGTTGTCAAGCAATGCTAGGGGGACAAACACAGACACACAAACACACACACATATATACATATATACGACGGGCTTCTTCCAGTTTCCGTCTACCAAATCCACTCAAGGCTTTGGTCGGCCCGAGGCTATAGTAGAAGACACTTGCCGAAGGTGCCATGCAGTGGGACTGAACCCGGAACAATGTGGTTGGTAAGCAAGCTACTTACCACACAGCCACTCCTGCACCTATAAGGTAACTTAATTTTTACAATGATATTGTAGGTAGGTGTAAGGGTTCAATTTTGGTCAATGTGAACATAAAACAGGTAAAATATTTTGGCCGGATATGGCCGGTTTAAATGCTAAAGGAGTCATGATCACTTTTCTATGCTTGCATGAATCAAACAGAATTTGTTAAGGAAAAATTCCTACAACTATATGCCCTTCCTGTCACCCACCCTCACTTGTTTCCAAGCAAGTTAATATTTCCCATCATCATCATCATCATCATCGTTTAACGTCCGCTTTCCATGCTAGCATGGGTTGGACGATTTGACTGAGGACTGGTGAAACCGGATGGCAACACCAGGCTCCAGTCTGATTTGGCAGAGTTTCTACAGCTGGATGCCCTTCCTAACGCCAACCACTCAGAGAGTGTAATGGGTGCTTTTACGTGTCACCCGCACGAAAACGGCCACGCTCGAAATGGTGTCTTTTATGTGCCACCCGCACAAGCCAGTCCAGGGGCACTGGCAACGATCTCGCTCGAAAATCCTACAGGAGCCAGTCAGGCGGTACTGGCAACGGCCACGCTCAAAATGGTGCATCTCATGTGCCACCCGCACAAGAACCAGTCCAGGGGCACTGGCAGCGATCTTACTTGGCTTGCCGGGTCTTCTCACGCACAGCCCATTTCCAAAGGTCTCGGTCCGTAGTCATCGCCTGGGTGAGGCCCAATGTACGAAGGTCTTGCCTCACCACCTCAGCCCAGGTCTTCCTGGGCCTACCTCTTCCACGGGTTCCCTCAACTGTTAGGGTGTGGCACTTTTTCACGCAGCTATCCTCCTCCATTCTCACCACATGTCCATACCAGCGCAATTGTCTCTCTTGCACGCCACAACTGATGCTTCTAATGTTCAGCTTTTCTCTCAAGATACTTACACTCTGACGGGTATTCACATTGACATTACACATCCAACGGACCATACTGGCTTCATTCCTTGCGAGCTTACGTATGTCCTCAGCAGTTACAGCCCATGTTTCACTGCCATGTAGCATGGTTGTTCGTACGCATGCGTCATACAGTCTGCCTTTTACTCTGAGTGAGAGTCCCTTTGTCGCCAGCAGGGGTAAGAGCTCTCTAAACTTTGCCCAGGCTATTCTTATTCTAGCAGCTACACTTTCAGCGCACCCACCCCCACTACTAACTTGGTCGCCCAGATAGCGGAAGCTATCGACTACCTCTAGTTTTTCACCCTGGAATGAGATAGAAGTTGTTTCCTGTTTGTTTGCAGTCTTTATTGCACCTGAACATCTGCCACAAACAAAAACTAACTTGCTAGTTAACCTGCCTTTGATGTTGCTGCACCTCTTATGTGTCCATAGCTTGCACCGGGTACATCTTATAGAGTTACTACCTACTCCTTTTCTACATACTGAGCAGGGCCATCTACCTGAAGGGGTTTGTGTTTTATCTACCTTCCTACTTATTAGGATTTTGGTTTTAGCTAGGTTGACTCTAAGGCCCTTCAATTCTAGACCTTGCTTCCACACCTGAAACTTCTCCTCTAGTTCTGATAGTGACTCCGCAATTAGGGCAAGGTCATCAGCATAGAGGAGCTCCCAGGGGCAGCCTGTCTTGAACTCCTCTGTGATTGCCTGGAGGACTATGGTAAATAATAGGGGGCTGAGGACGGAACCTTGGTGGACCCCTACCTCTACCCGGAATTCATTGCTGTACTCATTTCCAACCCTCACCTTACTGGCAGCATCTCTGTACATGGCTCGCACAGCTCTCACTAACCATTCTTCTATCCCAAGTTTCCTCATTGACCACCAGATAAGGGATCGGGGGACCCTGTCAAAGGCTTTCTCCATGTCAACGAAAGCCAGGTACAGAGGTTTATCCTTAGCTAGGTATTTCTCCTGCAACTGTCTCACTAGAAATAAGGCATCAGTAGTGCTTTTACCTGGCACGAACCCAAACTGCATCTCATCTAAATTGATTCGCTCCCTAATTAGTTGGGCTATGACCCTCTCTGTAACTTTCATAACCTGATCTAACAGCTTGATGCCTCTGTAATTATTTGTATCTAAAGCGTCCCCTTTACCTTTGTAGCAGTTGACTATGATGCTGCTACACCAGTCATAGGGTATGACTCCTTCGTGTATCACCTGGTTCGTAATACGGGTGACTAGGCTATAGCCAACACTGCCAGATATTTTGAGCATCTCTGCAGTGATTCCTGATGGGCCGGGGGCTTTCCCGGTCTTCATACTCTTAATTGCTTTATCTACCCTGGTGCTATCAACTCGGATAGCTGGTCCCTCTATTGGGTCGACATAAGGCAGGCTCTCTTTCTCCCATTCATTCTCTTTATTAAGCAATCTATCGTAGTGGCATCTCCAGACCTCTTTCTTTGCATCCTCATTTAATGCAAGCGTACCATCATCCATGCGAACACATTTCTCTCCTACAACATCACTATTCTCTCTCCTACACTGTCTTGCAACACGAAATACCTCGAGTCTTTGGTCCTCACGGCGCAGAACATTGGCAAATCTTTCCTTATCTGCTTCCCCTCTGGCTAAATAAACCTGTCGCCTAGCCTCCCTTCTGGCACATTGGTACAATTCCCTGCTACCACCGTTCTTCCAGTCCTTCCAAGCCTGTTTCTTTTGTCTAATAGCCCTGTCTACCTCCTTGTTCCACCACCACGTTACTCTGGGTTGGGAGGGGACCTTACACCACCCACAAATCTGGTCGGTGGCTTTCAACAGGTTGTCCCTCAGAAATCTCCAATTGTCTTCCACGTTGTATGATGCTATATCCCCTTCTATTTCGTTAAATGCTTCAGACATATTTTCCACAGAAGACTGGAAATGAACATTGTATGAAGATATTGCTCATTTACAACTAAGACACGATGCCAAAAGATAAGGAAATACACAAACACTTTCATCATCATCATCATCGTTTAATGTCCGCTTTCCATGCTGGCATGGGTTGGACGATTTGACTGAGGACTGGTGAACCAGAAGGCTGCACCAGGCTCCAATCTGATCTAGCAGAGTTTCTACAGCTGACTGCCCTTCCTAATGCCAATCACTCCGAGAGTGTAGTGGGTGATTTTACGTGCCACTGGCACGAGGGCCAGTCACACAGTACTTATATATAAGCCCATTTTGTGTATCATACAAAATGGGCTTCTTTTAGTGTCCATATACCAAATAATCCATTCAAGGGTTAGCCTGGGGTATAGCAGTAAACACTTGTCAAAAGTGAGTGCAGTGGGCCTGAATCCCAAACCAGATGGTTGGGAAACAAGCTTCTTAACCACACAGCCCATGCCTGCACCCTTCTTGATTAATAAATGGTCTATATTACACTACACCACAAGATATTGTCCACGGTGCTGTGCAGTAGGATTGAACCCAAAAAACCACATGGTTGGGAACCAAACATCTAAACCATACAGCTATGCCAGCACCTTTCCTGATTGATAAATCATCTCTGTCACAGTACAACAGGATATCCTGTTATATAGACTCTCTAAGTAAATATTTAAATCAACAAAAACAACAGGTAGGGAAGCATGATACAGAATGGCCTGCTTGTCCAAAAAAAGGTGATAAGATTTATCATCATAGGAAAATGTAAAAAAATTTTTCTAAAAACAATCACTCAGCTTCTGTATTGCCTTCTCCTGTGTCATGAATAATTTGAGTTCAGCGTTGGAGAACACCAGATATTCTTAAAATAAAGCTATTTGAGTTATAAGGTTAGTAGGAAGATATTTCTACTAGACAAGAGCTGACATTTTGAAAGAATACACCTAAATAGTAAGAATAATAAATAACGGTAGAAGCATTGTATCGAGAGAGAGAGAGAGAGTAGATAGTACTCAAAGCATAACAAGCAAACACAAACACACATCATAAATAAGACAACTGATACACTGGAAAAAGTATAAACAGATAAAGAACTGAAAGCGTTATTTAAAAATGGAATATTTCCCGTTTGTTAACTATAAATTAAACATGCAAAATAGTTTAAAAACACAGAAATTAATACTTTTGCCACCATATTTCTGTTGAAAAACACTGCCTTTCATCATCATTATCGTCATCGTTTAACGTCCGCTTTCCATGCTAGCATGGGTTGGACGATTCGACTGAGGACTGGTGAAACCGGATGGCTGCACCAGGCTCCAATCTGATTTGGCAGAGTTTCTACAGCTTTTGTATCAAATAATTTTGAAAATAAAGAATTTAGTAAAATAACTCACAAGTTGATGTTTGTAACTTAAGTCAATATGAAATTTTGAAGGAAGGAATTTTTTGTTAACTTGTACCATAGAACAAAGGAGGATCTCATGTAGGTTAGTATCAAAAGGATTAACTCAGTTAATACCAACCCCAAATACTGCCAATGACTCCAGGATTCAAACTGCAGGTCTTTAATGGATTTACATTAAAAATCTTCCACCAAAATTTAATGTTAATTTATGTTCCAAACGCCAGCTTAATAAAGAAAGTTATTTTACTAAAATGTTTCGATAATTTTCGAAATTAACTGAAGCAAAGGCAGTGTACTTTTTAAAAAAATATGCTAATAAAATGGTTAACTTGCAGATGTGCTACTTCAAAGCCAATAACATTAAGCAAGAGTTAAGCATTTTTGTAGGCCTGTATATATGTGTGTGCGTGTGTGTAGCAGTTCAGCAAAAAAGACTAACAGAATAAGCACCAGACTTAAAAAAAAAAAGAATAAAAAGCACTGGCATCGATTCATTTGATTAAAATCCTTCAAGACATGGCCACAGTTTAATGACTGAAACAAGTAAAAGATAAAAGATGCGTGTATGTGTGTATATACACACACACATATGAAAGCAACTTATTCCCACCCAACCCAGACTGGAGAAACAAAAAAAACAAAAAAACAAGCACAAGCTGACCCCCTGGACTTCACTAGCCCTGACACAAGGAGTCCATGACCCCCTCAGTTAATGGCCTTTATAGATATATACTATAGTTATAGACATTCATCATATTGACATTAAACACTATAGAAACATCAACCAAGAATAAAGAAATTATTAAAATAAACTAAAAATTAGAAAACCTCTAATACTGATATTTTTAAAATGTTATTCTGAAGTAAGTCTCCTTATATGGATTCTTATTAGTCTTCTGAATTTAGAAGAGCTATGAACACTAGATGTCCTTAAAATACAGTTCTTTGAAAACTCACATTAATGCTACAAGAGTAGTAAAGAGATATTTCCACTACACAACTGCTAACATTTGCAAAGACATACTTAACTCATAAGAATGATTATATAAAATGGCTGTAGTATGTTGTAAGATTTTGTATTAAATCTACTAAAAGTATAATTAGCAAACATTAAAGTGTGTGTATATAAGAATTACAATGTGGAAAACAAATTAGCCATTCAAGAATGTGCAAAAGCTGTTAACTTGAGCATTTATTATTTGGTGTTCAAATTTTTGTCACACTGACTGTAAGCTGGTCACTAACACAGTTCTACAATCAAATAAATGTCACACATTTCAGTAAAGTTAACAGTTTTCGGGTTTTTGAATGGCTAGTGTATCTTCGATACTGTAATTGTTTTAGTTTGAACACACAGTCTCAGATCAAATCACTTACCTGACAGTTACATCTTTTAAAATAAAAGGACTAAACTTCTCCCTGATTTCTCTTTGTGGGGGAAGATGGGATCTCTTTTGTTGCATTTTGTATTTTAGAGGAAAATCAATTGATTTTAAAAGGTATTAAAACCAATTAAAGACTAAAAAAAAAGTTTAAGCTAAATAACAGCAACTCTAATAATCAAGTAAGCAGAATTTTGATCTCTATAGTGGTCACTTGATCTGCTAGAAATAGCATCCGAAGTAGAAGGACACAATGAATAATGTGCTCTAGAAAAAGAAGGGAAAGTCTTTGATAACAGGTCTACTAATTCAGTACAGACCTGGAGATAAATAGCAACTGAAGTTCAAGACCATTTCTGAGGCTTGTGAATTGTCTAATGGTAATAAATGAATTCCAAATTGAATATACATGGCTATTTCAGAACTTCTGATGTAGACTCAATAATTGTTGTTTAGGTTATGCAGGCCTTAAAATCAAAGGCATTCCTGACTTTTCTGTCTTCTAGACATGATGCATCCAGGACAATATTTATCTATGTCCTTCCATTATGTGAGTAAAGTTTGATGTGAGGAACATAAATCAAGCAACCACAGAGTTCTCTCAATAGATTTATCATCATTTTTCAAGAACTATTTTTCTATGTTTGCAAGAGTTGGATGGAGTTTATGGAAGCAGATTTTGTAGGATCAGATACAACCTATACTTGTTTCCTGTCACCAACCCTTACCTGTTTCTAAGCAGGATAATATTTCCATGTGACATGTTTTCACAGAATATTGGAAATGATCGACATTCATTTACAATAATCAGGCATGTATCAAGACTGGGAGACACGAATACTAACACACCCACACAACAGCCTTCTTTCAGGTTCCATCTACCAAATCCACTCTCAAAACTTTGGTAAACCAGGGTTTATAGAAGAAAACAATGCTCTCAAGGCACCCTGCAGAACTAAACTCAAAACCATGTCATTGTGAGAGATGCAGCACTTGAAATTAAATTAAAAGGGAACAAGACTAACTCTAGATAATTTCAACTGTAAACACCAAGTAGTATGCCATCTAATTTATTATATATATAGAAAAGTAGTTTACATCTGACTAATAACAGTGAGAGCAACTAATTAAATGCATATTAAATTTAGTAACATTTCAAACAGACTAATAATTAGTTAAACACACTATAACAATAAAAAGTATGTTTTGTCCATATACTGCAGCAAAGATCACAGTTCTTAACTAGTTAGCTATTCCGTAACTCAACCTCTTGGCAGGAGTGACTAGTTCAGACTAAACTGAAAGTAATTCAGACATATAGCGGTTAAAAGTTAATTAACATATACTTCACACAAGTGGAAACTTATTGTAAGAAATAAAAAAACGAGAACTGTTCATATATTATGACCAAGTGATGAAAATAAAGTTTGAGAAGTGACAAACAGTAGATTATGCTTGTGTCCTTTTATGGAATAGAGGATCTCAAAACACAAAACTATAAACAATAGCATATAAATATTGGGTTGAAAACCCCTTTTGGAAGGAATAAAAAAGGCTATCCATCAACATATATGTACGTACATGTGTATGTATATATATGTGCGTGTGTGTGTATGTGTATATATATATATATATATATATATATATATATATATGGATGTACTTGTCTGTATGAATATATGTGTGTATCATGCAGAGAACTTTAATTAAAATTAACGCTAGAACAGGAGAAATCTATCTAAAATTGATTAAAACTCTGTAATGTAATTAATAATCAAAATCAACAACAATAATCAGAAGCAATTTCGAAATATAAGTCTAAATCAGTTATGATCATGGCATGCTCTGCTTCCTGATTAGTTTCTACTGCTAATTTAATCTACCTAAATTTATTTAGCTCAAAGAAAGGTTAGCTCTGGCAATATATGAATTAACAGAATAGAGTGACAGAGTTAAGGAGAATACCTAGTTCACAAAATTATGAATTCCAATTGATTGGAATTCTGTGGTGCACTTCATACAACATATGTTGCTTGGTATATCTAATGTATATATATATACACACACACATATATACATACATTGAAACCATAATCATTTCAACACCTGACACGCTGTCCACCTGTTCAGGCAACGTCAATTTGATGGAGGGAGAGAGTAAACTATAAAGAGATCATTTGTGCAAGTCATTCGGCAAAAAAGTTGAACACTCATACGTTGACTTCAATGGGGGAGTCCATCATATGTGTGTGTGTGTGTGTGTATACCTTGCTTTATGAGACTTCAGGTTTATGAATTTTATTTTATCATAAATTTTTCAAATACAAGATGCAAATTTTGAAAAAAAGTGCAAAAGTTTCCACTCTCATAAATGCTTCTGCATGTTACCAAGAAATTTATAGAGAGATAAAGAAAGCTTCTAAGCAAACATATAGATTTGTTTTTTAAAAAAACAATCTACAAACCCATCTATGAGTGCTTTTGAATTGGTGATTGCATCCACAAGTGATGGTGTCTGCAAGCCTAGTGCAAGTGCAAGTGATTCAGAAAACGATTATGATAATATTTCTTATAAATGATTTTGACATTCTTTTAATTTACATAAAATATTCTTTACATACTTATAGTATGGTTACACACCTGAAACTCCTTTCAGCTTAGGACAAATATAATGACAACAATAATTTGCAGATGGAAATTTATGCATTAATAAAGCCTATGAATTTCCATCTGCAAGTTATTATATATATATATATATATATATATATATATATATTGGTGGAGAACTTATTCAAAGAATAAGTTCTCCACCAATAATGGTGCTTTCATACCGATGGGCTTGATAAAAATTATTAATTATTAATTGATTTATTAATTAATAAATTGATAATCCTTTACCCTTTTAATTTATATATATATATATATATATATATATATATATATACACACACACACATACACATATGCTTATATGTATGTATATATATTCTACAATAGTTGGCATTAAAATGAAATGGAAAGCACTAAACAGCTGGCCACTCAGTTTTTACCAATCAGAGAAATGTTTTTAGTTAATCTTAAACAAAGAAAGGATTTGTGAAGCATGTAGATTAGTATCATAAAAAAAGTAGAACAATTCTGACATAATAAAATACATGTTTTTAGTACACAATCTATACTTCAGTGTGTGCATTTATCAGTTGGCTGCACACAACTACCACAGCAAAATAAAGCAGTAATTGTGATCAAATTGGGTGTAGTTGCTTATTCATCTACACCCAATTTTGTTTGATGACCAGGCTACCCAATACAGTACTTTGTAAAAGGTCTTTTCCAGTTTAACAAACGCTAGGTACTGTAGCTTAGTATTAGTACAAACTTCTGTTAAGTGCCTCACTAACAAGAAGGCATTTAGTGATTCTCTACCAAATTAGCAATGCTATACACTTCTTACTACCCCTTTCATAATCTATCCATTTGAGACTCCTGTAGTTGCTCCTTTCTAGAGCATCTCCTTTGTTTTTGTAGCAGGTTACAATGTTGCTACTATAACAGTCATTAGGAATATCCAGCTTTCTGTGTTATTACTTGGTGAACCTTAATGTAGTTCCTTGGCCTATTAATAATTGTTTCTATTATAGGCACAAGGCCTGAAATTTCGGGGAGGGGAATAATCAATCAATCAATCAATCAACCCCCGAAAGGATGAAAAGCAAAGTCAACCTTGGCGGAATTTGAACTCAGAATGTAGCAGCAGACGAAATACCGCTAAATATTTCACCTAGCATGATAATGATTCTGCCAGCTTACTGCCTTTGGCCTGATAATAATAGCAGCCTAAGAGCCCTTTCAATAATGTCTGTTAAACTCAAAAGGTCTACCTTGAATAGCCATACATTTTCTTCATTCAGCAATCTCATAGTAATAGCATTTCCAGAATGTGATGATTGGGCATTGCCTTTGGACGCTGATGGCAAGACTAACTGGACATTCAATCTATTTTGATGCTGGAGGTAAACACATCTATACAAACATAACTAAATGCTCACACACATAAACAGGGAGAGAATGAGAGAAACATTAAAACTGATATCAAATACTTCAGAGTCAAATCAGCTGGGCTTAAATATCTCACACCTTGGAATTTCTAAGCCACTTTCTTTGCAGCATCAGTGCTTTCCTCTTTGCTAGATAATAACTTAGTGTCTAGCAGCCAGGTGTCATCCCTTATCCCTATCCTTTTCAAGTGTGCTTCTAGGCTTTTATGGCTCTATCTATCCATTACCATGCCACTTTCCATCTGGTTGGAATTGCCATCTTACAGATCAGATGAGCAAGTTGCATCATAAAAAATTTCCCCAGTTTTCTCTATTTTTTTTCTTCGTCCTTTTCTAATAATTTAGTTCTCTATCTGGGTGTCAACTCACCACGATATTGAGGAATTATCCTCAAATATTAATTAAAAGATAAAAAAAGAAATGAAACAAATTTCAGATTTAAGGAAGATAAGTAAATGAATGAATGACCAGAAATGCCTTTTTATTACCATTTTAAAATTTATTTCTGTTTTCATAATGTAAAGCAAAAATACTTTATATCATGAGTGATGTTTTCTTTTTAATATAGGTCTGGGAAAAGCTGCTGAGATCTTATATAAAAAGTCCAGGAATTTTTGAAATTCGCAACATCTTTTGTTTCTTATTAATTCTACTTGCGTTCAATAAAGTTGGAGAAGTAATTCTGTTGCAAATGTCTTTGAATCATATTAATCTGAACCATTGTCTAGGTTTGTCTAAAAGTTATATAACCTCAATTTAAGATAGCAAAGCATTTACTTAGGAAATATAAAACCATCCAAACTTTACATGGGTAAAAAGATGCTCAATTTTTTAATGCTTCTAATTACATTCTATCACTCATAATAAATAAGATCACGGTAAGTTTTGAGAAACAAGAACATGCTATAAAGACAATGACTGGAAACTACAAGAGTAGAGATGATATCAAACTGATTGACAAAAGCAAAAAATGCCATGATGATAATCAATTGTACTACATTTATATGTAAATACCTGGTAATTATTTATTACTATTGACTTTTAAGTGACACAACTGAGAGTAGGGAAACTATCCAATTAAAAATATATTTTATAACAATATATAAAAAAAATTCTAATATCTGAGAGTAATAACAATGTATATACTTTTTTGTTAATCACCAGGGTCTGGTTGAAAAAAGAAAAACAGTGATAAATGAATCAGCTCCATGCACTTTGTAAATGGAAAAGATTGTAGAATCACTGCTACCAAACTCACAGCCCACAGCAGTGAAGCTTCCACTGTCACATATTTTCTGGATAATCTTTACCTTTTCCTGTAGACAGTCACCCATCTACATCATCATCATTTACTAGACTCAAGCTCCTTTGCATTTTTTCTGTTCACTGGTCTCCTGTTGGTGGTTACAAATACATAACTTTGTATTTTAAAAAAATATGCAACCTCACAGCACAGTAATGTAAACACAAGCAACAGCACATTCTGGATAAGTGAGCATTGTGGGTGGTCACTGGGGCATATTTTTGAGATAGAAGCAGAATCTTTGACTGATCACTGACTCATAGCTCAATCCATAAGCGTAACATGGTTCACAACTGAGCATACCAATTATGCAGATCCATGATTAGATGATAAAACAAGGCTACAAATACTATAATGCTCATAATCTTCAACTTTTGTTTTCTATTCTTGCAGTAAAATAACAAATGTGACTCTTACTCTAAAAGTGTTAAGTTCAGACACACAAACAGAATCTTTTTAACTTGATTCTACATTTATTAAGTTAATTAGCACCGTAGTACAAATGACAATCTCCCCAGTAAACTGGATCTTTGAATCCCATCCATACTCTCAGCTATATTCAATTCCCAGTCACAGCAGTTTCACTCACTCCACAGAAATGCATGAACTTCTGTTATTCACTGAAGTCAATAAAACTGCTCGCCTATTTGATAAGCAAAACGAAAATTGAGTACATATTTATTTATAGCATTTTTTCTTATTAAGTATTTCATATTTGTAGTATCACCAAGCCTTGCCTCCCATCACACTCTTTTGCCTGATGTTCTCATATTAAACAACCTTGCGCACATTTGTAGAATGTTATAAAACCATTAAATTCAGTTTGTAGTGCATGCACACACACACACATATACACACATGTGGCATGGGTCCTTAACTCCTTGACAGAATCACAAAGCCACAATCATGACAGAGATCTAACCACAGTTAATGTCTTCTGAGAGAGAAAAAAGAAAAAAATCAAATAAAGAAAGAGCTTGAGAAAAGCTGATCCCCAGTACAGCTCTGGATGAGAAGCAAAGTTAACCTTGGCAGGAATTAAACTCAGAATGCACTCTGCACTCTGAGCTTAAATCCTATCAAGGTCAACTTTGGTTAGATTGATTGCTTTGCAATAATCATTCCAGCCCACCAGTCAAGCAATCTATCCAATACACTAACAACTCTGCCAAATGATTTTATATATATCATCATCATTTAATGTCCACCCTCCATGCTGGCATGGGTGGGATGGATATATATATATATATATATATATATATACATTTATATTTATATAAGGGCATTACTACAGAATAATGCCACACACTAGACTTCCTAAATAAACACATTTAGTACCAAATGCGAGGAAAGCAACCAACTTTCTTTTAAATAACTCAACTATGTATCGACCGATTTCACGATTACTAGAATGAATCTAATTTTCGTTCATCAGCATAGTATAATTCGGTCGATACATAGTTGAGTTATTTAAAAGAAAGTTGGTTTTCTTCTGTTGGTTGCTTTCCTCGCATTCGGTACCAAAATGTGTTTATTTGGGAAGTCTAGTGTGTGGCATTATTCTGTAGAAATGCCCTTATATAAATATAAACGAATAATTATATTCTTGGGAATAGAAATTTCCCTTATGAATTTTTTTACACACTGGCTTCCTGATAAAATTCTTGTAAAATATTTTTATCCTTTTTTGAATTTATATATATATGTATATATATATATACATATATATACATGGTCAGGGATGCATGCAAAATGTGTATTTACAACTGCACTACTCCAAAAATTGCTGAGCTACAAGCAATAAGATTCTCATTTTCCACTGAAACAGAAACATCAGTTAGCTTTGTGTGGAATAAATGATCCCTTCCTTGAAAAAGAGCCAAGGGTATCCGGCTGTAAAAACAATGTATAATCTATTCATCTAACCTATACAAGGATGGAAAAAAAACACACGTAAAAATATATATAATCATCATCATCTTGATGTCCACTTTTCCATACTTGCATGGGTTGAATGGAATTTGCTGAGGCAGATTTTCTACAGCCAAAGGCCCTTCCTGTTGCCAACCCTCACCTGTTTTCCCATGACAAGACATGTTTTCACTGAATGTAAAAGCAAAGAGACAGACATACAAACACACACACGTATGTGCGGTGGGCTTCTTTCAGTTCCCGTTTACCAAATCCACTCACAAGGATTTGGAAAACCCAGGGTGTAGTAGAAGACACTTAACCAATGTACCAGGCATTGGGATTGATCCCAAAACTATATGGTTGGGAAGCCAACTTCTTACCACAAAGGTAAATCTGTGTGCGTGTGTGTTTTTACCACCTGTATTCAGGTTTGCTCACAATTTTTGTTCATACAAATATTGTGTAGTGTATTTTTTCTTTCTTTCTATTTCTGCTTTACATATTTTTTGTTGTGTTGCTGGCTATTATTACAATTTTAAGTTTATAAGCTATTCAAATAATTCTAAACACTTGCCTAGCATATTTTTTCACCTGGATTTTGATGTATGTATAAAAATTATTTCCATCTCAAAAATGTCATTTATGTGAAGAGTGCAACAACAATGAGGAACACATGCCTGTCCCCCACCACTCTCGCTTTGTATATATGCGTATCTGTTCTCTAGTTCATTATCAAAATATCTCGCTTTTATAAAGCTATTTCCTAACAATAAGTCTTTTTATAATATCGACATTTCTTGTTAGTTAAGTCTCTAACACCCTCTGGAACTATATAAAGCGTAATGTTACCGCTTCCACCTTATGTAAAAAAAAAAAAAAATTTTCAACAGCAAGGTAAGTTCCTCTAACCCAGTGCAAACATGGACGAGGTTTCACTCCTAGTTCTCTTACGTTCAAATCTCACCTCGGTCATTCTCTCATTTCCATCACTCGAGTGATAAAAATACAAATGTCATGAGTCGATTGAATCGATATTTTATCATCCTTACAGAAATCCTCTTGAGCCTGCTCCGTCAAAATAAATCCGCGTTGTTTAGGTAGATTTGGAGCAGAAGACAAAAAGTCTGAAAAAGATATCTTTCATGAAACCAAATAGGTCACTTGGGGATTTGGAGGCCAAATCAAATTTATGTCGACTTGACCTTTCGTCACTCCAGAGTCGATAAAATAAATACAAGCCATGCATAGGAAATGCATAGATTGACAAAACCCAAACCTGCACGCTAAAAACGTTCTCGTACCTATTTAACATGTAAAAAAAAAAAAAAAATCAATATTAATAATATTCTAAATGCTCGAATCCGGCGGTGGTCGATTCCGCCTTTCATCCCTCCAGATTCGATAAAATAAGTTCCAGCCAATTACTGAGGTCGATAAAATATGTGGCCTTGTGCTTAAGTTCGAAATCAATATTATTCGTAAGAGCTTGCAGAGTTCGCGAGACGGTTTCGATTCACAATCGCTGCTTTCGTTTCCCCTTACATCAACAATGCTGTCACAAGGAAATGCATGAAACCCCTTACAATTCTATTCGCTAGTCGAACAGGGGGGGGGGACTAGAATTAAATGATTACGAACATTTTCACTTCTAATTAAATCTCCAGTTATATATTTAATAAAATATAAAAAGCCTGCAATAATCTTTGATGATGAAAGATCTAAAGAAGTGGTGGGGGAAGAAACTAATCGGAAAGCAAAAAGAAAAAGATAAATCTGGCGGAGGGGAGTGAGGGGGGTACAAGGGCGAAAGTGAACAAGAGATGTGCTAGTTCAAGACCGACAAAGCACTTTTAGAAAAATCATCAATACTATTATTTTTCTTTGTTGTGACCAACCATTCCCGATGCTCTCCTACTTTATCAATATGTAATTCCAAAATAGTCAGGCAGTTGGTCTCAATTGTCGCTAAGTAAACACCAAAGAAAGAACAATGAAGAATTGGTTTTCTGCTGCCATTGCAGCATTTAATGAATAAAGCGGCTGACATATATATATATATATACACACACACACACACACACACATCCTAGTGTATCTGTCAATGGACGTAATACAGCAAATACTCTAGTATTTTTTTTTTATTTACACCAAGTTTTTATTTATTTATTTTTTTAAAAGTATATATGACAAATCAAACCCTGTAAATATATAACATAAACACGAAATTAAAGCGTTAAAAATAATTTAACGAAACTAAGAAAATAGGAACGACGCTTATACAAAAAATACAAATTTACGGGAGGAAGTCTTTCCTACTCCCCTTATTAATATAGAAATAATGATGATGAACCGTATAATTTAAATACATCATCACAAGGTAAATTATTGTTAATTTCTATCATGATTATTATTGCTACTACTACTACTACTACTACTACTACTATCATTAAATATGAAAGCATGTAAATAATAGCAATTTTGCTATTTTTATTTGCTAGTCCCTTAGCAAAAATGTTTTTTAGATGCTTGAGGAATGAGATCTGGCAGATGAGAAAATTAAACATAAATGCGGATAGCGAGAAAAGAAAAATAAGAGAAAAATGTACGGAAGTAACAACGACTGGAGTTTAGACGAAGATATAAGGAATTGTTCGAGAGAATGTCCCACGAAATACTCAAGGATAAGTGCGGATGCAAGCATTATATTTATAGACTTGAAGAGTATATGCGTGTGTGGTATATAAATTTAAGTGCGAAGATGTGTGGTATAACAACATGAATTGATAGTATGTGTAAAAAAATTGGGAATGTTGTGTTCGAGAGTGCGTACTATAATATGCGTGTGTGCGTAAAAGAGTTACAAACGTGTGATACAAGTGTGTGTGTGTGTGTGTATGTATGTATGTGCCAGAGGCTTTGTTTATTACCAGACATTTTGGGCTTTTACTACAAGTTGAAAAAGAAACTGGACATTAGAGATATATAAAACGAAGACGCAATTCCGTCAGACTTACCGCAATAAATGTTGACAGTAACCTGGTTCTGTTCCTTAATAATTTCAATTCTATGTGGTGCTTTATCAGAGTGATCAAAATAACCGCTTTCCTTGTAAATAGCTATATGCACGTTGTCAAACACTGCCGCCATGTTGTTCTACGGCCAGAAAGAGGCTACAATTCCAGTAGTAGCGACAAGAAACGTGTATTTCCGGATTGCACCGGAAAAGGCCGAAACACTAGAATTGCGCGCTCGCAGGCACGTGATGTTAATGTGGGGCGGGAAGTAATGTTAATGTGTTTGCATATTTTCTGCACGAATTATTGATTACTATTGGTGAGCTCTGCACGACCTATTCTTAAAGGGAATATTTATGTAGTGAATCGATTTACAGAATATTACTGGTATTTATTTTATGAATTATGGAGAGAGGAAAATCTAAGTTGACTCACAGTAATAAGTGAATTCAGAACGTTGATGAGTCGGGACTCATCAGGAATTGAACTCAGAACAGAGAAACGAAACTAAATCTTGCAAAACGCTTAATTCGGTACTATCGAACTTCTACCTTTTCTTTGGTCTTTTCCCTTGTAAACTATTGATTGTTTCCAGTATTGAATGATTTTATTTTTGAAAGACAATGACATCAGATTTATAGGATAAGGGAAGTGGAGTAGTGTGATGTTTATGTCTTTCTTAATAGCATTTACAACATAATTGGATTTAACCAGAACTGAACCAAGAACGTAGACTAAATTGGAAACCAGTAAGAATTGAACTCAAAGCCTTAAACTGAGAACTTGTTAATTTGTTTATTATTGATTTCTGAAGTTGGTTTGCAGCCACACATATTGGGGGAAGGATATAATCAAATTTGTTGACCTCCAATATTTGACTGGTGCTTTAATCATTCCTTGAAGAGTGACAAAGTTGACCTCAATGAGATTCTCAATATTTATCAAATATCAATTTCTGACAAAGCAGAAGACCTCACATTAAGAGGAGTAATGAGATTCTAAAAAAATCCATAATCTTCTCAATGACATAAGAAATGTGAAAAAACTCTTTAGTGGGGTTGAAACTAAATCACTTACTCAATCCAACTCTGAAATAGCATTCAAATCATGCTATATCATCTTAAAGAATCAAAGACATGGATAATGTAGTCTTAGATACACTATGTCCGAAAAACAGAATGGCTGCAACATGGGCAGAGCTGAAGCTAAACAACCACATTCTTAAAGTGCTCTTTGATAAGGCATGATTGTGTGGTTAAGAAGCTTACTTTGCTACTACATGGCACTGGGTTCAGTCCCACTGTGTGGCACCTTGGACAAATGTCTTCTACTAAAGCCCTGTGCTGACCAATGTCTTGTGAGTAAGTTTGGTCAGCCCATGGTTGGTAGATGGAAACTGTGTGGAAGCCCGTCAAATATATATGCGTTTATATTTGTCACCCCACCCACATCATTGCTTGATAATTGGAATTGTTTGTTTCTGTCCTCATAACTTAGTGGTTAGGCATAAGATACCAACCAAAAAGTACCAGATTTAAAAAAACAAATTTTGGGGTCAATTTATTTTATTAAATCCTTCAATTATACTTTCCTTAGTATTTTAAGATGAATACACCTTTAAAGGTTTATGCAAATATTCAGATTTATTGCTTAGGTCAGGTATGGGGGAATGTACTATTGCAACGTGTTCACCATTTATTGGTATATTCCAGAAACTTCCCAGGTGACCCATCTCTCTGAGATACCCTCTCATCTGCCATGACCATGTGGCACAGGCATGGTCCCAGGAATTTTTCAAATGGAGGGCACAAGGTCAGAAGGGAATACAGTTCCAAGGGAAAAGGGCGTGATAACATTATTTAGAAGGGCATACTTCTTTTCTTGAGAGGGGCAGGTGCCTTCAGCCCCCTACCCCACCCTTGGGTCCACTCCTATGGCATGTGGTCAACCAGCATGAGCTGTCAACCCAGCTAGATCCTCAATGAAGAGGACATAATAAGCAGGATCTAACTATTTAACTATACAAGTGACTAGACTCTGTCCAGTTCTACAAGAAATGATGGGGTGCTGAAAAGTCTCTATTGCAAATAGTAAACCATCATTAAAAAAAGATAATCACAAGAATTCAAAACCTCACATTTTGTTTTTTTTAACTTTATTAACAACATTTTGGAGGTGACAACATGGCCACAGAGTAAATACCATTCTCTCCTCAGTTACAGGAGATTGTGTTCTTCAACACACACACACACACAGAGTTCTTTACCTCACACTATTACCACCCACAATTGTAATATGAAATTTCTGTAGTACCATCTCCACTGATGTTGGTTTAAATTTAGTTTAAATATTCAGCAAATTGTCTCAGATAAATGGTAAAGCTATCATCAACTCTTTTAAATGTCACAAATTTCCAGTTTGCATATTTTTTCTTGTTGTAATGCAGATTATAGCATTTTTATAGGCTTTTTTCCATCTAATTTCACTGCAATTCCTTCTTCCTCAATATTCAACATTAAGATTGATTTGCTTACAATTAGTAGTAAACTCCTTATTTGGTGTCACCTAAATAGTCATCATCGTTTTTTGAGTTTCAAACAAAGCCAATTTAGTTCGCCAATCCATATGAGCAATAAGTAATATATGTTAATGAGTCCCCTAACCCAGGGGTTTTCAAACTGTGGTCCGCGGACCACAGGGGGTCCGTAGACAGCAAATACTTTTTATGGGCAATTTGATTTTATATATGTTTTTTATCGAAATCTTTTAATTGACAATAAACCTATTTGTTAAATACTATTAAATAAATAAATGCAAAAATATATGTTATTTTAAGCAAATATTTATGTATAAATTTCATAAGCGTTTATAAGGGGGTCCCTAAGGTAAAGCCTGAAATATAAAGGGGTCCGCAAGTCAAAAAGTTTGAAAACCCCTGCCCTAACCTATTTGGTCATAGAGGTACTCTGTTTTTCAGTGTCATCTCTGTTTTAAAATGATAGTGTGTGATTTGACAGAACGTTGCTGCTATTTCTAGCATATCAGGAATCCATATAGAGAGTCCCTTGTCAGTATGTTTGTCATATATATTTATCTCTCAGGTCCTAATTTAGAGCTACTGAAACAGAACATCAACTGTGTCACTCTAACCATCCCCTGAGGACCTGCAAAGTTTAGATGCACAGTCCCTTCCTCTATACTGATACCATTAAAAATGTAAATATATGGACACAGAGCTGGTATGGTCATGTAGCTAAGAAGATTGCTTCTCAAGCATGCAGTCTTGAGTTCAGTCTCGCTGTTTGGCATCTTAGGCAAATGTCCTCTGCTATAGTACCAGACCATCCAAAGCCTTGTGAGTAGATTTGGCAGATGAAAACTGAAAGAAGCTTGTTATAATACCAATCCACAAGTTTGCCCATCTAAATCAGATATTGGTCAGATTTTATATATATATATATAATCATATATATATATTTATTTATTTATCACCCGACGAGACACATCTGCACCACCAGATGCTCCTGAACCAGTTGCTGAGTGTCCCACCCAAGAGGAATCGGTACTGGATGTGTTGAAACAATTGTCGTGATTAATAATAAATTCTCGTATATTCCATCTTCTGTCTTTCATTTGTTATATATATATATATATATATATACAGAGAGAGAGAGAGAGAGGGTGAGAGAAAGAAAGAGAGAGTCAACATCCATTAACAAGGTAGCAAAAGCAACAAAAATTTTAGAAGAAAAAATATAAATAATAAATAAGTGGAAATTGAACCAGTGAGTGTGTTAGGTAATAAGACATTAAGACAATATGACTCTCTCCTGAGTCATATTGCTTCAACACATGAATTCACACGAAGAATCTTGCAAACCAGAAACAAAAATGAAATATATATATATATATATATATGTGCTTGTGTGTATCCTTGTCTGAACATCACTTGATAGTTGAAAATGAGCAGCACCATCATACAAGCAAGAATGTTCATTTCCAGTCTTCCATGAAAAACATATCTGGCCATGGGGAAATATTACTGTGCTTGGAGATAAGTGAGGGTTGGTGACTGGAAGAGCATCCAGCGGTAGAAAATCTGCCTCGGCAAATTTTGTCTGACCCATACAAGCATGGAAAAATGGACATTAAATGATGATAAGAGTATGTAAATTACCTACCCATTCTTCTCCAATATCTTATTATCTTTGGCTGTCTAATATATTAACAGTGGCTCATGAACATAAACCATTGTTAGCTCTATTATATATCAACAGTAACTGAAATATTGGTTTCAAATTTTGTTACATGGTCAGCAGTCTGAGGGGAGGGGATAAACCGATTACATTGACTCCATTGCTCAACTGCTACTCATTTTATAGACCCAGAAAGGATGAAAGACAAAGTCGACCTTAGTGGAATTTGAACTCAGAATGTAATGATGAATGAAATGCCACTAAGCATTTTGCCAGGTTGCCACCTTAACTGTAACTGAAATATTGATTGCAAATTTTGGCTCAAGGCCAGTAATTTTGAGCGGGGGGATAAGTTGAATACATCATCCCCAGTGATAAACTGGTACTTATTTTATTGACCCAGGAAGGATGAAAGGCAAAGCTGACCTCAGTAGATTTTGAATTCAGAATGTAAAGATAGGCGCAGGAGTGGCTGTATGGTAAGTAGCTTGCTTACCAACCACATGGTTCCGGGTTCAGTCCCACTGCGTGGCACCTTGGGCAAGTGTCTTCTACTATAGCCTCAGGCTGACCAAAGCCTTGTCAGTGGATTTCGTAGATGGAAACTGAAAGAAGCCCGTCGTATATATGCATATATATATGTGTGTGTGTGTATATGTTTGTGTTTGTCCCCCCACCATCGCTTGACAACTGATGCTGGTGTGTTTACGTCCCCGTAACTTACCGGTTTGGCAAAAAGAGACCGATAGAATAAGTACTAGGCTTCCAAAAAATAAGTCCTGGGGTCGATTTTCTCGACTAAAGGCGATGCTCCAACATGGCTGCAGTCAAATGACTGAAACAAGTAAAAGAGTAAAGAGAGTATGGACAAAAATGTTGCTAAGTATTTTTCCCAATGCGCTAACATTCTGCCAGGCTCACCATTTTAAACTAGCTGAAATATTGACATGACATAACAGTAGTGAGAATATGTGAATTACCAATTATCAGGCCAATTTTACTCCAATACCTTATCAACTGCAACAATCTTTAGTCATTTAACATATTAATATTCCATTACTGTATCAACCTAGACAATCTTTATCTTCTAATACATTAACAGTGAAATGTATAGGTACAGTAAATCATTCTACTTCAATACCCTGACAATTTATAAGCTCTCTAACACATAGATAGTGGTTGAATTTTAAAAACAAAAATTGTTTTTAATATTTACTTTAAATAGGGCAGTAAGCTAGCAGAATCATTAGCACACTGGGCAAAATGCTTAGCAGCATTTCAGCTGGTTTTTACATTTTGAGTTCAAATTCTGCTTTGGTTGACTTTGCCTTTCATCCTTTTAGGGTCGATAAAATAAGTACCAGTGGAACACTGGTGTTGATGTAATCGACTTAACCCCTCCCCTGAACTTCTGGCCTTGTGGCAAAATTTGAAACCAATATTTACTTTAACCTATCCATGCTGAACAACTTATTTGTTCATCTTTGGCCCTCCATGTTCTCTGGTTTCGTTAGGCAGGTTTTGTGGCATACTATGAAGAGAGAAGAGAAGAGGTTGCTAGTCCCCTAGTTCAACCCTCCTCAACCTCCACCATTCAATATTGACCATGCTTTTATACATGTATGTATAGGCCTGAGCAAGATCTATTGAGGAAGGTTAGCAGTGTTCACATATGCAAGTCTCTTCTCTTCACACCACTGGTATTTATCCAAAGGAAAGGCCACATCGATCCTTTCTGAACAGCAGACATGATTTACTGTGTTGATCTTTACAAAAAAAAGATGCTGATAATATAACTGCTGACTGAGAGGAGATAACCACATTGTGTCTTATAGAAGGCTAGCTGTGGTACATCATGTGTGAATGTTTGAAGTTGTTTCTTGATTGAGGTGCCCTGTCTGAGTACCTGAGGTGGCCTGGTCTTAGCGACCTGCCTTCTATGAGTGGTCTAGTCTTAGTGGTCTGCCTAGATAGGCACTAAACCATTTTTATAAGCTAAAAAGAGGGTGAACTTTGGATAATCTGAGAAGCCATAGCATGTCACAGCTTCACATTGACTGGTTGATTTATAAACCAATCATGTGAAACTGTGGTGGATTACTCATGGTCCCTAACTGAATATCATATGGTTGGGGTTCAAATCACTATACATGTTTTCTTAGTGCTTATTACTCCAGCACATTTGTCACAAACATGTCTGCTTTCTCTGTTGATATTTCTGTAATCCCACTACATCTCTTGTACTGAGTACATTCTATGGAATTTCACCTTTCCTACATATTCAGTAGGGCCATTTTCCAAAAAGGAGTAGAATCCTTTCTGGTCTTCAACTGACTACAATTTTAGTCTTTGCTAAATTAAGGTCCTTTCATTTCAGGTTTTTTCTCAAAATGAAAATAAGATGAAGCAAGTAAAAGAATAAAAAATGATTTAAAGAAGATAAAATAAAACACAAAAAATGGAACAGAAAAATTAAGAACTACCGGAATAAGACAGAAATAAACTTCATCGCTTTTGACAGGTACAACATTTGTGTGTTTGGTTTTGCTTATAAATATTAATTGCAACACAAGACAAAAATCACTCACATTAATGCTCAATTTCAATACACTATGTATGTTGCTTCTTTTTATATCGAGTGCAGTTAAACATATATTTTTAAAAAATTATTTTTAATATTAAATTCAGTTAGCCGTATCACACAAAAATATCAGTTATTAAATCATAAATAAATGGCATAAAACTTTGGTATCATTAATATAGCGGTGTCACTCTTGATAACAAGCTATCATTTGTATGTAATAATTCGTGAAATAAGTTCGTGAGAGGTGAGTTGTAACACATCTGACAAGGAATTTCGGATCTATTTTAAAACGGGGGCCATATTTTTCATTAATGTTTTACGTAGTGTTTTTGGTACGGAAAGACTTTCAAACTTCGTATACTTATCTATTTTGTGTTATAGAACAGAAAAATATTTTTGTATTCGAATTTATTTCATGTAAAAAATTGTCTAATTTCGATAATTTCAACCAATCACTGACAAGTATTCAGTTGTTTATATTTACTCCTTTGGCTGATTAAGCGATGTAAAGCATATTTAATCTCCATACCTTCGTTTTATTTGCTTTTTTCATTTAAATTTGCTTTAACCCTAACCCTAGGGTTAGGGTTAGGGTTAATTGTTTCAGAATCGTTTGTTTATGTAGTCGGCACTTAATGTATATCGGCTGAATGGACGTCAGTGATTGGTTGAAATTACAGAAATACGACAACTTTAACATGGAATAACTTATGGATTTCTTTTTTTTTAAAGAAGACTAAGAGAAAAAGATGTTTTATATGACACATTCTACCAGTGTTCCAAGTTTCAAAATGTTTCGTTAATGAAAAATGTGGCCCCCGTTTTAAAAAAGATCCGGAATTTCTCCAAGAAATTAAGAATTGCTAAAGAAAATCTCAACACATCGCTTTGAAGAGTGACCTTGCCAGAGATGTTCTAAAATCACTAATTTTTCTGGATTTCCAATATTCTCCTTTAGCATCGTGCATAGTTAAGACATTTTATAGTCAATGCAACTCTAAAGATTAAACTTAGTGAAAGTAACTTATAGCTAACTTGCTTGTGAATTCTACAGAAGTTAGCAAACATCGAATTGTTTAAGCAGCGCAAAACTTATCTGCATGAATATTGTTAAAAGGACATCCACATTAGGCAAATGGGCGAACATTGTTTATTATTAGAGTTGCTTTCCCAGGGATTTGGTCAGTTTTAAGAATTGGTCAACGATGTTATTTGTGGAACGTAATTTCAGACGGCAAAGCTCAGTTGCCTCTCTCTCTCTCGTGCATAAGCATACACTTTCAATTGAAAGAAATAAATACAAAAATAAAGTATTTGATTATTATTTCTTTTATCGTTGTTCATTTAATACCTTTGCAATGTATACATATTATTATTTTGTGCGTATATGCAAATAAACATGTACATGCAAATGTTAGAGCATCTGTGTATGCGGGCGCGTGACATGAAATTATTTTATTAGTTACCATAGTGATAACTAGTTCCTACCACCTCTTATTCTAATCTAATTCATCCTACACTCAACTATTTTGATTGTGTGGTTAATAATAAAACTACAGATTTTCAGTTAAAGCACCTCTTATCTGATTTTACCAGTTACATCCCTGCTTATCACGTATCAACCCGTTTTAATACCTTCTTGTCTCTCCCCATACTTTGCGACTATTACACGCAATGTTTTCCTTCGTATACTTTATAGAAAATATTACACGAGTTTCTTCCTTTCGGAGGCCAGTGCTATAAAGTATTCTCTTTCATCTGTTATTTATACGCCACTCATTAAGTTTCAAATTTACCGCATTAATTTCACTCACCAACCCACCTTCTTATTTTAGAGAACTCCCGGACTTAGTTTGGGGATTATGCCCTTTATTCTTGAACACAACGAACCAAAAGGGATCTATTATAAAATTTTAGCTGTGTGTTTAAATCGGCTCTATGTAAAGTTGGGGGTCTTGGTTGTGAGATTTTGTGAAAGAAAAATGTTTCAATTAAAGCTTATTCTTCGTCAGCATCAACGATTTTTACAATTTAACTTCGCTTTAAGGCTTTCATAATGTTCAAGAAGTGGACAGACAGATTTTCGGAAAAATAACTTTCAAGTCATAAATATTACTTTATTAAATTGAAGCTAAAATTTTACTCCGTCTCATAAACGTATATATAATGTATATTATATATATATATATATATATATATATATATATATATAATGTATGTATGTATATTCAAAATATATACATAAATATATTTATATATGTATTTTGAAGAATATCTTATTTTTTCTGCAGACGTCGGCATATTTTAGCATAAGAATGTTCGCAGAAAATTTTCGAGCAGATTAAAACACAACTGAAACGAATGTGTTTATAGTGTGGTGTACAGATAATACAGAAAAAATTGGCACGCCTAAGGTTAATGTAATTTTATAAAGTTTTAAAGACGTAAATCCTCAATAGAAAATCGTAAATGGTTCTTTGAAAGATTGTGAATGTTAAATATACTCGATTATTTACAGTAAAAATAAAACGTAAAGATGATCGAGAGAGTAAAACTAGTAGTATTTAGCTCTGACGCTAGGGGACAGCACGAGTATTAATGAACGAAAATGTGGAATTGTTCTCCGAAACGAAACACAAAAAACTTGAAAAATAAAGTAACCTTCCTTTATGTTTATATTAAAAATGGTAATAAAAAGTTATTATATGTCTTCAAATTTGGTAAGGGATAATTACTGTTACATTACTGAGGAAGAATGAGCTATTTCTAGACATTAAACTGCTTATTAAATTAATGTTCTTTAGTACAGTATCAGGAACATTTCTAAGTGTGAGTGAGAATTTTGTGAGTCTCCCTTGAGGGAGTAGTCATTGCTAATCAGCTCCCTCATCCACTCACACTCATAAGGACAGCGACCCGTGAGTTGGACCAGGATTAGAGTGCGGCTAAGGTACAATTTTTCACCACCTTAATTAGAATCCATTCATATATTTCAAAATATTAACGTGTTTGTTCATTTAATATTATAAGAAAGGCGTATGGAGTGTGAGTATTTATTCGAGGGAGCAATCATTGTTGTATTTAAAAAAATGTGACGGAGAAGTGTTTGTATTTTCAAATATTATTTAATTTGTGTATACAAATAATGGATTTGATTTGTTTATTCATTCATAAACGCCAATTAAAGAAAATGAAATACCCCAGTCCTGTCACATTCCCTCCCAATCATTGTTTAAATAATGGTTTTCTTTCTAAAGGAAAACCTTTTTTTTAAATTGTGCCGTCTTTAAAAAGTAATATATATATATATATATATATATATATATATATATATATATACTGTTGTGCGTATATGACCATGTATTTCTGTATGTTAAACTTTAATTGAATCATCACACAGTTTCTATCTATTTTATATGTTTAAATTATTTCTCTTGAAAGATGCAAGAACAAAACCGTGGAGCATCCGTGGTCAATGTCGGTCGCATCATCTTCACGAATTTCGAAAAAAATATCCTCAGAGAGTTGGTAGACGAACATCGGGAAATATTGGAGTGTAAGAAAAATGATTGGCGATCCATCAAAATGAAGACAGAAACATGGAACGCCATAGCAGACGAATTCAATTCACAACCGGGTGTTAACCGGAAAGACTGCAAACAATTAAAGAAATGCTGGGAGAACATGAAGGCAAGAGCCAAAAAAGCACTTAACAAAGACATTATAGAGATTCCACGTTTTGTAGAGGAGCTTGAAAATCAAGTAGGAAGCGCTGATGCAGTTACTCTTGGGGTACCTACTGGTAGTGTTGGAATTACCGGGGTTACCATTACTGGTACCGCAACACCTGCAGGTTCTGGTGGTTCTATCAAAGTAGAGCCAGTACATAATCGTTTGTATGTTGAAGCTGACCATCCTTATGTCGTCGGAGGTGGGCACGGCCATGCGGAGACATCTGGTGGTGCGAGTAACGGAGGTGGTGGCACGACTCCTGGAGGGAGCAGCGCGAATGGAAATGGAAACCCCGCGGGTAACGTTACACCAAGCGGTGCTGGTGGGAATGGCACCACGGCAACGGTGGTTGGAGTTGTTACTGGGGGAACAGGACATATAAACAATAACAACAACCACACACACATTCATAACCACAGCCAAGCGCATATACAGAATAACTTTACACATCAGTCAGTCACAGGTAGGGAGACTTGTTTTGTCATTTTGCTTAGTGTTTCATTATTGCATGAGTATCTGAGTGTAACGTCAATTTTGATATGATATACACGATGAATAATGCAGATGTGTGCGTTTGTATGTATGAAATTTTATTTCCTTCTCACTCTACCACTATAAATATGTGTGTATATATATATATATATATATATATATATATATATATATATATATATATGTATATATATGTATATATATGTATATATATATATATATATATACACGTGTGTAAGTTGCTGTTTAACTACTGGTGTACACGTGTAAACAAATTAATATGTATGCATGCATGCATATCGTCATCATTATTTCAGTGCTGCATTCGGTCGAGTGTGTATTTAATCAATATATCATTTTTAACCATCTTAATACTGTCACAGCTAATCTATAAGGTCCAGTCAGTCTCCTTCCTCAAATGTAACCAAATGGACACTATCTCATCTCTTCAAGTCACAGCAGTTTTCGCCCAACATGTATTATCCATTCACATCATTACATGTCCGTACTCATCTTTCCCCTATATATATATATATATATATATATATATATATATATATATATATATATATAATTACAAGCTAACTTAGTACATTATCGTCAGTTCACATTAAATCATTGCCATTGCACCGTGTCTATGTTCAAGACACATGTCTTGTGAGTTTAGTACACATCTAGAGCATTCTTTCGTTACTACCAGCTATTAGGGCGTTATCTAGTAATAAATAGTTATTCTTATCTTCCTCAAAAATAAAAATAATACAACAACAAAAAACAAAACCCCAACAACAAGGAAGCCTGGATTAGTGTCCTAAAATCATTTCAGTTTTGTTATTGGATCTGAGGTTTATGGGCAGTGTGTGATGGTCGGTGTGTAATAGTCTCTTCTACTATAAACATAACCCCATACAGGCAGCCACGACTAAATCGAATAACATGGATGATGACAATATGTTGTTTAGTTCGACTTTCCTTTGGTCTTCAACTTCTGATGGAGTTGAAGGGGCCGTCCATTGTGACATACGGCGCTTCTAGGGAATTGTAAACTTCGTAGGCTCATCTCTCACGTTTGACCACAGCTTATTTGTTCCAGAGAGAAGAGCAGAGAGAGAGAGAGAGAGAGAGAGAGAGATCAACACCAGTGCTGGACTGGTATTTGCTCGGCCCTAGAAGGATGAAAGGTGAAGTTGATATTAGATTTGAAGTCAGAATGTAGCAAGCAGGCAGCAATACCACAAGGTATCCAACAATGTAACAAATACCCTAACTTATCGTTTGTATGTTGGTTAATACTTTGGATTGAAGTTTAGATGCTGTTTGTACATTTGACATTGAGCATTCTATAGATCATTACTCAAATCTATCTTCAGTGTACATTTTACTACTATATAGCATTACAGTTTTTTAGACACACTTCTTGTTTAGCTTTCATATATATAGAAATAGTAATCCTCCATTACTTTCATCAATTACTGGCTAACTGCAACTTGTGGGACTTTCCGAATGACACACCTAACATAAAATTACCTTGAATTTTTTTAGTGCAGCTTGCCTGATGATGAACCATGTCTCATGCAACTTGTGAAAGGTTGCCCATGCCTGACTTACCATAGTACATTACTCTGAAGTTTTGCAATATCTTTTGGACTCTAGCTATCAGAGGTCATGGCTAGCTATATCTCCAGTAGCAGCTGTATCACCTAAATAAGATAATTTATTCATTTATTTCAGCAAGCCATCTAGCTTTCAATCTAGTGTTGTTTACACTCCAACAATTTTCCCAATTAGTCTAGTAGATAACCAATTGCTGTTTTTGTATACCTGCTATTTCCTCTGATTACATAGTATTGAGTAAGAAATGATTTTTTAAATTAAAAACCAAAGAAAATTACACCTCTGGTGGTATTGAGTTAGTCAATATAGAGAAAGACTAACACGGTTACAAGCAGTGTCATGTAGTGAGCAATGGGAAAACCAGAGTGTGTAAATGATTCACATTGAGACTATCATCATGATCTTTAACGTCTGTTTTCCATGCTGGCATGGGTTGGATGGTTTGACCAGAGCTGGCGAGCTGCACCAGGTTTCAGTCTGATTTGGCTTTGTTTCTATGGCTGGATGCCCTTCCTAACATCAACCACTTTACCGTGTGTGCTGGGTGATTTTAACATGGCACCAGCTCGGGCACTTTTCTGTTTTCACCGGCACTGGTGCTTTTTACATGGCACTGAGGCAGGACTCTTGCAGGCCAATCCTCTTGACCTGTGAAGGGCAGGTCTCGGGAGTGAACATGAGAATTCACGTTCAGTGTACTAGCAGTTGTTTATCAAAACTTGGTTTTGCCCCTGGACTGGCTTGTGCGGGTGGCACATAAAAGACACCATTTCGAGCGTGGCTGTTTTCGTGCGGGTGACACGTAAAAGCACCCACTACACTCTCTGAGTGGTTGGCGTTAGGAAGGGCATCCAGCTGTAGAAACTCTGCCAAATTAGATTGGAGCCTGGTGTTGCCATCCGGTTTCACCAGTCCTCAGTCAAATCGTCCAACCCATGCTAGCATGGAAAGCGGACGTTAAACGATGATGATGATGATGATGATGAAGTAAATGCAATGTAGACCTGGATGAAAGCTGTTAGAAACTTTTGAATATTGATGTTCCAATTCCCATTGAAGAATGTGCTGATTGCAGAAGTTTGAAATTTGGAAAAGTGGCTGTGAGTCAAAAGATCCAAAGGCGAATATCTATGATCTTGGAGCTGAAATATAAGTTCAACATAAGCCAACAAGAGAACGTCTATGTGTTTGCTCTGCTAGAAATAATAGACACCTTTCCTTTAAAGCATATTCTAGCATCTTTAAAAAGGGATACATTGGATAATGTTTGCAGTTCACTATTCTGGAAAATATGATGTAAATGTGATGTCCATGGTTTGATTACCTTTTATTATAGGTCTGCTTGATCAGGGCTGGCCTGTGGGGCTAATCAGCATACAAGTTCAACAGCAAGGAGAACATGGCCTTGCTTGGTATGTTGGAAAGAGGCAAAGAGGTAGAAAGAAATTACATTACTATGTGATATCTAGCAAACAGAACTTTAGATGTACTTAAGGATCATCCATGAAATGAAGAACATAGACTGCTCTAAGTGCTTACTGATACTTGTAGATTAATTTGGTGACCTTGGTCAGCACTTCTCAAACTGACAAATACTTACTAGACATACCAGTCTCTAGAAAAGAAAAAAGAAATTTTTGCACACTTTCTCTTTATCAATGAAAAACAAAATAGAATTTATATTCATATACTTCTTTCTTTGTCAAAGTGTTGGACAAGTTTAAAGCTATCTCAATTTTATTAAATACACAGGACCTTTGCTGGTCCTGTGTATAGTGATACACAAGACATATTTCCCTGTTGTCCATATGATACACAGTCCCAATTTTTTTAAGCCACCAGAATAACTTGGGTCTTATGAAAGGGAAGTTTTATATTACTCAGAATTTATGAAACAAAGGTTAACTAAAAGTTTGAAAACAAGCATGGACATTTAGGACAAACTTATGTAAATGCTTTTGACAGGCAAAGGATTGAACGAAGCCCTTTGTCCATTTCCTATGCTTTCTCCTCTGAGAAGCAAAAATCTGGGTAGTATAATTAGGGTCAGAATTGGAACTGATGATAGTATTGGCAGGCTTTGAACAGAGTGAAATGCACTCAGAGAACTTTTTAATCTGTTTGGATCATAGATTTAATCCATTATATGGGTTTAGCACCACCACCTAACTCTTGGCGTTTCTTTGGTGGAATCTACTTTGTTTTTGCATGCATTTAAATCAAATCACTTGTCTGAGGAAAATAACCCAATAACTTGAAACACTGTTTCTACTATAGCAACCTCCCATGAGTTAACTTGTGAGAATGATTGAACACAAAAGGAATTTATGAAAGCAACTGAACAGTAGAGGATATCTGCAGAAGGAACAACTTTGCAAATGTGGAAATGTAATATGAATAGATGTCATATGCTGCTTGGAAAAGTGTAAGTCACATGCTGCTCGGAAAAGTGTAAGTTGGTTGTGGAAGGTACCCACAATAGAGATAGACCAAAGAAGACTTGAATCTGAGAGAGTTTTTATGAGGTTACTCAAACTGCCATGAGTAGCAACCATCTTCCTTATATACACTCTACCATCTTAAAAAGAAAATTATGGAAAAAAATAAAGGACAATTGGATAATGTCCTGAAAAACAACTGGATAGCTGTGCCTAGAATTCCTGTTATCACAGGTCTTCTCATTCAAGGCTGACCTAGAGCTAAACAATTTACAAAGACTTGCTTTGGTAAGACTGTTAGACCTCGTGGATTAGATGGTATCAAACCAAAATGGATGGAACAGTATTGTATTGTAGACCAATCTGATCTATAACATCATGACATGTTGGTAATCTAGTTTTCAGAAATTGATGTTACAGTTGAGGTGTCCTTGTTTATGTTTTGTTTTTATGTCAGTTGTGAATATTTCGAAGTTGATGTTGCATTAGTTGGAGTCTCTTGAGTTCTGACATTCTTAGTGAAAAGATGAGATAAAGATAATGGCTCAGTACAAGTTGACGCAGTCTTAAATTACATCCCTTGCATGTATCAAGTTTGTTTTTGCAGTGAAGTGTTTACTGGGGAAGCGATGTTGTAGTTGTCGTTTAGATGATCTATAATTGTGATGTATGTGCAACTTGTTAAAATGCAGAGAACATTAATTAACCCTTTTAATACCAACCTGACTAAGACCACTCTGGATCTATAATACCAACTACCTATTTTGAAGTATTCCCATTAAAATTCCATGTTAATTTTGTTACAAAAAGTAGTTTATAAATGACCAAGTTATTTTACAAACTTCTTCACTATTTTTCAGAATTAATTGAAACAAAGGCAGTATATTTCAACAGAAATATGGTAATGAAAGGGTTAAGAGTTTAATATTCTAGGCTTCTATATATATACACTCTAAAGATAAGGTTAATCTGGTAAATTATGATCTTAATTACAGCAACTCATCTTGAGACATTCAGTAAAAAAATTGTTTTAATAAATTATATTGTTCATCTCTTTATGAACTTACATGGCTGTATGCTTTAGAAGTTGGCTTTGCAACTGTGTATTCTATATTTGATTGTACTGCAAGACACTACAAGTTTTTTTTTAACCATTTTGACACTGGCCTTGGTTTATTTCTTGTAGACACAGTTTGTTAGGAAGCCTTTTCTTCTTTTTCACAAATTTCTTAATCAGTTTGAACTAATGATATTTTTGTTGTATTATTTTACTACCATTTTCCATGCTAGCATGTACTTTTACAGTCGGTTACTCTAACCTAATACTTACCATTTTACTGTGAAGTAACTTGTTTAGAATAATGGGCAAAGCTGAGTTAAATTCTCTACCCAGCTGCAAAAAAAGAAAAAGCGACTTTATTAAGGTTTGAACTCATGACCACGTAGTTAGTAGTTCAGAACTCAAACCTCGGAGTCACTTATACCTCATAATGATCTTTTCTTTTCTGATGATCATTTAAAATATACTAAATGTGTTCATAGATGTCGTACATTTATATGTGTATGTATGTAATGTGTATATGTATGTACGTATATTGTTGACATATTTTTCATCTGTTATGCATCATTTTTGTTTCTATTATCTTATGCAGTCTTAGAATGTCCAGATGATGACGATAGTCCACCACCAACCATAACTGTTCCTGTGTCTGGAGGACCTGTGCCTACGGGGATATTTCCTATTTCTAATGGTGACATGTGCAGTCCAAACAGCATGTTAGCAGGAGGTGATGCAACCACACAAGCAATAAACAACCAAGTTGTACTTGTAAAAATGCAACAGGAACAACATGAAATGCAAATGTTAATGATGAAACGAAAATTAGATTATGCAGCTGCTGAACACAAAGCCAAAATGGACGTTTTCCAGATTCAACGCCAATACTGGGCTCTACAATGTGAGGAAATAATGCAGAAAAAATACCCCTCCCAAAACAGTAGTTGAAAGCAAAAAATATTTCTAGATTATTAAGATGAAATCTGTCATTCCTTCTGTATTTTTATCTTTCTAAAAATCCAGTTCTAAATATAGTCCTCTATTTTCTACATTTGTACATCAGTCTTTGATGATCTAGTTAACTGTCTGTCTATCTATCACTCTATTTACTTGTCTATCTGTCTACCATTCTCTGTTTCAATCTGTCTCTCTATTCTGTCAGTCTGTCTCTTCTGTATTACATCTATCTATAGCTAGAGTTGTTGGTTGATATTGTAAGTTTATTTTGTATATTTTAACAAATTCATTATATAGTGACTATATTTTATTGCTTCATTTGTTTATAACCCTCTAAAAATTGTCATCCTCAGCTTCGTTGCTTGTCATCCATCTCAACTCTCTATATAGACTAGTGAAAATATGCTTGATGAAAAATGAATTTTATTTATTTTTTTAAATATTTTATGCATTGATGTACTCATCATCACATCACCACCACTACCACCACCACCATCATCATCATCATGTCTACATTTTCATATATGCATGGGTTGAACAGGTCTTCTCTAGCACAGCATCTTGTCATTTGTTGTGGTCCTTTGTAATCTCCTTTCGTGAGGTTCAGTCTCTTGAGATCAGCTTTCACCACTTCTTCCCATGTCTTCCTCAGTCTTCCCCTTCTACAGATTCCTTCCACTTGGATCTTCTGAAACCCAGCTGCCATGCTCTGTAAGCATCACACATTTTAAACCAGTGCAGTCTTCTCTTGCACACTACACATAATTCCTCTGATACCCTGTGTGTTTCACAAATCATTTGTGCTCTCTTGTTCATGCACACTTACATTACACACTCTGCAGAGCATGTTGGTTTCATTTCTTTCCAGCTTTCACACATCCTCTGCATCCACTCTCCATGTTTTGCTATTATATAGCACTACACTTCATAAATAAGTATAATGCAATCTGTCCTTCACCCAGAGAGAGAACCCCCTTGTTGCCAAAAGAGATAATAGCTCCCTGAACTTTTTCCCCACTTGGTTCTTACTCTGGCTACTATACTTTCAGAATGACCGTCTCCACTACTGAAACCATCAACTACTTTTAGGAAGCCTTCCAAACATTTCAAAGAATTTATTTCATGGCTACTTTTACTGCTAACTACTCTTGTACAATGGCTACATATTAAGTCCTATTTTTTGTTCTGTCACCCTAAATCTTTTGTATGCATAGTTTACATTTGGTACAGAGTTCCTCCTTTCTACTTTTGTGCTTATTGAGTATAGCCACCTCCTTGGTGGCGGCATAATCTGTAGAGTTCTGTCTTCTTTCTGCTACATAAACTTTATCTTTGCTACGTTTACTTTGAAGCGTCTCTCAATACTAGGTTTTTGCTTCCAAATTTGGAAATTCTTCTAAATCTTCAAACCTTGAGAACTAGATCATTGGCAGACAGGAGTTCCGATGGACAATCAGTTTGCTATAACTTGGAGAACTATAACAAAGGGGAAGGATTTGAGAACTGACTCCTGATACACACCTACCTCACTCGAAATTCCATACTGAACTCATTGCTAGTTTTTACCTAGCTGATGGCCTCTCTGTGCATGGTTTGCATGATACTCATAAACCAATCATGTACATCTAGTTTTCTGATTAATATAGTACAGAATATGGTATCCTGTCAAAAGCTGTCTTTAACTAAATATGGCGGTTTAACCCATTACATTCAAGCAGGCCATATCCAGCCCAAATATTTAACCTGTTTTATGTTCAAACTGACCAGATCTGGCTTCTCACACTCACCCTACAATGTCATTCTAAAGATAAACAATCACTTCAGAATCTCAAAGCTATGAGATAATGCATAATTAATTTGAAGATTGAATAAATAAGTTTTATAGTTGACAAATTAATTAAAATGCGAAAGAGTTATCTTATCTTCCTTATAGTTGCTTTATGGGGGAAGAAGGCATTGGTGGTACTCTTTCCTGGCACAAACCCAAAGTGTGTTTGCATTTGAACTAATTCTTTTCCTAATCAGTTCTGCTGTAATTCTTTCTGTTATTTTCATGACTTACTCTATTCATTCAATACCTTCCCAATTTCCTCGCTCTAGAGCATCCATCCGCCTCTCCTTTACCTCTGAAAATGATACTGCTTTGCTAGTAATTTGTTATGACACTTCCCTGTACTGACAGACTGATTATGCAAATATCTAGAATTTATCCTAGCACATGGCCAAATATTTCCTGTATTTTAAGTGACTATCCCTCACGAACCAGTTATTTTTTTCTAGTGTCATATCTTTTAATTGCTCTTTTTCACTGAATAGCTTTTACCTTCAATAGCTGGTCTCTCTGTTGGGTCTATTTGGGGTAGGCTGTCTCTCCTCCATGAAACCATGTCGTAGTAACATTTCCATGCCTCTCCTCATCGTCAGTGAAAGCAAGTGTGCCTCACTATCATTCCATGCACACTTTCTCAAATGATGTCATGATTCTCACAAGCACATTGCTTTACAATCCAGAACATCTCAAATCTCTCTGCAACAATATTCTTGTTGCAGAATATCTACTTTTAGCCTGTCTCTCAGTTACATATACCTAACATCTAACTTCTAGTTACTGATATTATTCCTTGTTCTCTTCTCCCTCTTCCAATCTTTCTAAACCTGTCTTAGTTCTTATGGTTCTTTCCCCTTTACACTTCTTTTATCATGTCATCTTCTGCCTGACTGGGCCCTTACTCCTTCCACAGATCTGGTCAGTGGCTCCCAACAGGTTGTCTTATATCTCCATGTACCCCCTGCATTATAAGTTTCCATCTGCTCCCCCTTGTCATACACAGCTAGAATTTCTTTGAACCTATGTCTATCTCACTGAGTGATCTGTCAATTTCCATGCCTTCCTTCAGCAGATTGTCTTAACATTATGTATATATATATACGATATAAATACAGACACACACACACACACATCTCTCTTTTTCTCTTCCTCCCTCCCTAACTCCCTGCATCTATTTATCTGTCTATTTGTATCATCATTGTTATTTTCCATCTGTTTTTCCATGCTGGCATGGATTGGACGGATATCCTCACATCTTTGTAATCTACATCACCATACTCATGCAGCAAAAGAAATATAAAGAAAACCAAACCAAACAAAACAATCGCCTTTGTTGTTGTGTATGTCTTACACCATAGACCAGATGCGTCTGACCGTACTGTCGGCACTGTAGAGCTTGTCCTTTGTGTGACAACTAAACAGTCCCTACTAACCTTCATCAATTCATATTCAAAGATTATTGCTCTGCTAGATAGATAATCTGTGATGAGACTTGTGGTGCCCCAAGTGTCATGAAAAAAAATTATTCAGTATCTGTTTTATATTCTGCTTTTCTCATACTTTGAACAACATTCACAATTCCTTGTAGCCATGCCATTTGTCATAATCTGTTAGGTTCTGTAGTTCTGAGATTTTTTTTTTAAATGTTACAAATTCAACCCACTTATAAGTGGCAAACAAATTTATAATTTTAGTGCAGGTTTGGTGTATGCTGGAGTATAAAGTAAATTCTATGACATAAATTCTTAAAAGAAAAATATTTTTACTACTAAATAACATATTTTATCCTTAGATTTTTCAGTAGTCTCTGTAATATTTTTTTTTCTTTGAAAGTGTAACAGCCTGTGTTCAGTAGCTTGTGTAACATTTTATTTTTTTTTATAGATCTTCATCCTAGTACTGGTATTATAATCTGGTGTCTCTCAGTGGCAAATTGTTTCTGTCTTACTCTTTCTCATTCTTTGAAAACACACACACACACACACACACACGTTACAAACTTGTCCAACCCATGTTGATATGGAAGAGAAGATGTAAAACCAAAGAGAATGATAATCATATGTATTATGTGTACCTACATGCATGTGTATGTGAGTGTGTGTGTGTGTGTGTATATATATATATGTGTATGTGTATATTTGTATATATATGTATGTGTGTGTGTGTGTGTGCACACAAATATATATAACTATTGTCAAGCAAACATTCTGATGAGATGGTTATTGTAAAAGAATTATTCAAAAATGATTTCATTACTTTTTGTTTTGTTCAGTCATTTATGAGAAGTCAGCAATCATTCTGGAAATATTTTAAAAGCATTTGTCAAAATCATATCTCAACCAGATAAATTTTCTTCAGTTCAGCTTATATATATATATATATATATATATATATATATATATATACACATACATATATATATATACACATACATACACACATACACATCGGTGTCTGGTTAGTGGCCACCTTGAATTCTCCAAATGAAAAATCATAAATTCTAAAGAAAACACACACATACATATGTATGTATGTACTTATGTATATATATATATATATATATATATATATATATATATATATATATATATATATATATACACACACGCACACAAACACACATACATGTATATATATATATATATATATATCAGAAAAAGAGGTTTATTTCTACACAAGTTGGAAACGTAGAAGTATTGGTTCGGTGGTTGAAAATATGCTTGGGTATGAAAAGAAATTGTAGTAGTTTTTTAATCTTTTGAAATTTATTAAAACACTATTGAAGAACCCCAAAATTTTTGAAACTTGTGTTTGTGAACAGATTTAACAAAATAAAAAAAACAAACTTGAATTTGTTTTAAGACCCACTGTATTTTTTATTGCCAAACCAATCCTTCTGTGTATGTGTGTGTGTATATATATATATATAAAATTTATTAATAAAGGTAGAAATTGATATTAATCAATTAAAACCAGTGGTCTAGCATATTAAAAAAAATCCGAAGATTAAAATTATATTACATACAAAAATAAGAGGAATGACCAGCAAAAGTGGACTCCTATATGCTAGAAATAGATGTTGAATCATCTAACCACGAAAAATATGTTCTCTGAGAACATATTTTTCGTGGTTAGATGATTCAACATCTATTTCTTGCATATAGGAGTCCACTTTTGCTGGTCATTCCTCTTATTTTATATATATATATATATATGCATATGTATACACACACACACACACACACACACACATGTAGCTGTTAGTAGTTTATACATCTGAAAAGAAGTATGCTCTAAAACAGAGTAATCATTTTTAGAAGGTTTTTTTGTTATAGCTGGTCAGAGAGTGACCAATGGTCACTCTGACTGGCTATAACAAACAGCTTTCTAAATATATATACATATATATATACATACATATATATATATATATATATATATATATATATATATATATATATATATATATATATATATATATATATATATATATATATATATATATATATATATATATGTGTGTGTGTGTGTGTGTGTGTATATATAATGTACATGGAAGACTTTTCTTTAAAATATTAATTACATACCTTTTTTTTTTCCATCTGTTTTATGTCAGAAATCTCCACTATTAACTATAAGAAATTACACCAGCTGTTTAAGTTTTTAAAATATATGAACAATATTTTTCAAGGTTGTTACTTCTACTGCAATTTGCTCTGATCAACTTTTATTTCTTTAGACTTTATTAAGTAAGTGTCTGTAACAATACTGGGATCCATTCAATCAACTATATACTTCCTCTACTAAATTTATGACCTTGTGCCAATGTAAAAAAAAGAAAAATTATTTTTACTTCTGTTATCATCATCATCATCATCATTATTATTATTATTATTATTATTATTAAAGTGGTAAGCTGGCAGAATCATTAGCAAGCTGGTCAAAATGCTTAGTGGCATTTCATATGTGTTTCCGCTCTGAGTTCAAATTCCACCAAGGTCAGCTTTACCTTTCATCCTTTTGAGGTTGATATTAATAAGTACTAGTTGATCACTGGGGTTGGTTGATGTAATTGACTTTCCCCCATCCCTGAAACTGCTGGCCTTGAGCCAAAATTTGAAACCATTATTATTATTATTATTATTATTGCTACAACTATTAATATTAGGACAGCAGATTGGCAGAATCAGCAAAGCATCAGACAAACTTGCCTTGCAACATTTGCTCTGGTGTGTTACTTCTCTGTTCACATCCCACCAAAATCAGCTTCTTTTTTTTTTCTTTTTTTTTTGTACCTCCAGTGTTGACCAAATAATATACCAATCATTTACTGAGATCAATATAATTGATTGTTTCCTACCCCCAAATTTCTAACCGTGTGCATATTTTAACAATTATTATTATTATTATTATTATTATTTTTTTTTTTTGTGGTGAACCAGCTGAAATGTTAAAGAGTCAGTAAAAACTGCTTTGCAGCATTTGTCCTGGGTCTTTACATTCTGTAATCAGATCCTACCAGGGTTAGCTTTGCTTCTCATCCCTGCAGGATAGATAAAATAAATACCAGTCATGTCCTGTGATAGATGCAATCAACTTATCCCCTCCCCCTAAAATTACTGTGTCACGCTGAATATCCCCGAGAACTACATTAAGGGTACACGTGTCTGTGGAGTGCTCACCCACTTGCATGTTAATTTCACAAGCAGGCTGTTCCGTTGATCGGATCAACTGGAACCCTCGACATCGTAAGCGACAGAGTGCCAACAACAACAACAACATTACATGTTAGGCTACTGCTGTTCTTTAAGATCTTGGCCTGGTAGCTTCTTGTAGGTAGGCATTGATCTTGGGCTGCTGTGATAAACCCTTCTGTCTCTCATTTTAAGCCAGAAGACACTAACCATTGATGGGTAAGTGCTTTGTCAACATTGGCATTATCAGCTCTCTTTGAGTATTTGCTATTGAGAGGATTTTCTTACCATTTATCAGTAAGAATATCTAAGGCAGCAGTTTTAGCACGAGTTTTCATACACTTAGCTTTTTCTGTGCTTGTTTCCAGTACGTCTAATTCTGGGATTTGTTGTATTTGGAATTCACTCAGATATTCCTTTGCCGGTTTTGTTACTGAGTATGTTTTCTTGTTTTCATACTTTAAGACAAGTTTTAACATCCAGTCATCAGAGTTTTTCAGGTAGGTGTTTAGGCCAATTGTGACAATCTCCATTGTTAATTCCAGTTGTGAAAGCCCACAGTCACCCTCTTTTCTTGGCAGGTAGTCAGTCTATATCTGCCTTAGGGTGATGCATTTTATGCATTGTCAACAATTTTCGTATTTTTCTGTCAAGATTACAGATTTCAGTAATTGAACAGTTAATAATATTGAAACTGTAAGTCATGACCAGTATGGCTAAAGTATTGATTGCTTCAATCCTGTTTCTTGCATTCAGCTCTGTCTTGAGTATTGCCCTTGCCCTGCGATAACATTCTTTTCTGATCTTTTCCCTCATCATTGAATATTTGATTCCATTACCTTCAAATGCCTCTAGATATTTGTAGCTCTCCACTGGTTCTAGCTCTTCTCTGACATTCTGTTGGTCAAAATTAATGTTGGATGTTTCTATCATTTTCCCTCAGATAAAAGTAGCTTTTGCACATTTATCGAGGCCAAATTCCATCCTGATGTCATCACTGAACTGTTTAACAATTACTAGTAAGCCCTGTAGTTGTGGGTCAGTTTTTGCAAAGAGCTTTAAATCATCCATGTAAAAAAGATGGTTTATATTTTTATCAAAAATTTTATAGCCATATTGTACATCATTGAGCAATTTCGAAAGAGGTATTAAGGCAAGACAAAAGAGAAGTGGTGATAGAAAGTCGCCCTGGTAAATGCCGTTCTTACATCTCCAGTATTGAAAGATTCATTGTCACTGTTCAAAGTCAGTGTGATTCACCATGATCTCATACTTACAGATAAGAAGTTTTGCAGAGTAGGTGCTATTTTATAAATTATTGTTATTATTATTATTATTATTATTATTATTATTATTATTATTATTATTATTATATGAAAACTCACAGCTTATTTTGCTGGGTATGATTGGAAAGTGTCAGCTGTCCACAACCAGCAGACTAAGGTGACACTTGTTTACTGGTCATGCTTCAAGAACCCAGCGAAGAATTCTTGCCACTCCAAGCAATGCTAATTGTTGTTGGTGTTCTACCTTCACTGTTGCATCAATCTTTTTCAGCCGTGCTGGTAGTTGAGTGCTGATACTCTCAAGTGCACCAATTACTATTAGTATCATGTCTACTCCATTGACCACAATCTTCGTATTTCCCACTTAAATTGCCATAGTTGTTTATTTTTCCTTCTTCTCCACTTTAAATTGTCATAGTTGTTTATTTTTTTGTTTATTATTACCTCTGCCTTTGCTAAGGCGGAGGTAATAATAAACAAATTGTTTTCAGTTGTGTTTGTTTGTTTGTCCATGGACAGGATATCTCAAGAACCGGTAGATGGATTCAGATGAAACTTTCAGGGATGTTTGGCCTCATGACTGGCATGAACTGATTAAATTTTGGGATCGATCTCGTACTGGACAAGGATTCTGGATTATTTTTCCTGTGTTTTTTTAAACTTAATTTTTGAGAGCAGTTGGGTTCATTTTTAGTATTCTTGTTTGTGAGAGCATTCAAGTTTATTTCAGATATTCTCATTTTAAAAATCATTTCCAGCTAATCATTGAGAGGATGTTGGTGTTGCCTTGGTGGAAGTTTGCGCTCTCTGAGTACTTATTATTATTATTATTATTATTATTATTATTATTATTAAGGTGGTGAGCTGGCAGAAATGTTAGCATGCCGTGCAAAATGCTTAGCGGTATTTTGTCTGTCTTTATGTTCTCAGTTCAAATTCCACTGAGGTTGGCTTTGCTTTCATCCTTTTGGGGCTGATAAATTAAGTACCAGTTGCATACTGGGGTCGATCTAATCGATTGGCCCCCTCCTCAAATATTTCAGGCCTTGTGCCTAGAGTAGAAAAGATTATTATTATTACCAAATCTAAGTTAGTAACTATTACTATAGTATGCAATTTCGGGTTGAAATTCTGCTGAAGCTGATTTTGTCTTTTGCCCTTGTAAAGGTAAATAAAATAAGTACCAGTGTTATACTGCAGCTAAGTCAATCTCTTCCCTATAAAAAAATGAAAAAAAAAAAACATTGTTTTGCTAAATAAAAAAAAGACAAAAGAAGAAAAATAATCATCATTATCATTAATATCATTTTTCAGTTTGTGTTTTATTTTTACATGTCACATCAGAATACAATTATGTTTTCCTTGGGTTCAGCCAGAACTTGAGTTATCATTTGTTTTGTTTGTTTTCTTCTTTATTTTCTATATACATTTGTGTTTTTGAAAGTGGCATGGGTGTGTGTTTTCAGAAGTTTGCTTTGCAGACACATAGTTTCGGATTCAGGGTTCAGTCCCATTACGCAATACTTTTGGCAAGTGTCTTCTGCAATACCTTGGGCTGACCAATGCCTTGTGAGTGAATATAGTAGAGGGAAATTGTGTGGAACCCCATTGAAACCTGACATATATGTATAGTTGCAGGTGGCTGTGTTGTAAGAAGCTTGTTTCCCAACCACATGGTCCTGGGTTCAGCCCCACTGCATGGCACCTTAGGCCAGTCTCTCTGCATGGCACCTTGGGCAAGTGTCTTCTACTATGGCTTTGGGCTGACCAAAGCCTTGGGAGTGGATTTGGTAGACAGAAACTGAAAAAAAGCCTGTTGTATGTATGTGTATATATGTATGTATATATATATATATATATATATGTATATATATATATATATATATATATATATATATATATATATATATATATTTATTTATTTATTTATGTGTTTGTGCCCCCACTATTGCTTGACAACTGATGTTGGTGTGTTTACATCCCTGTAACTTAGTAGTTCGGCAAAAGAGACTGATAGAATAAGTATTAGGCTTACTAAGTATAAGTCCCGGGATTGATTTCTTCAACTAAAAACCCTTTAAGGTGGTGCTCCAGCATGGCTGCAATCAAATGACTGAAACAAGTAAAAGAATAAATGAATACATAAAGATATATTATCATCATCATCATCATCGTTTAATGTTTATTTTCCATGCTGGCGTAGGTTGTCTGGTTTGAAAGGAGTGGGCCAGCCAGGGAGCTGTCCAGACTCCAAATTGTCTGTTGTGGAAAGATTTCTACAGCTGGATGCCCTTCCTAGTACCAACCACTTTACAGAGTGTACTAAGTGCTTTTTACATGCCACAGGTATACACATATGTATCTTTGTGTTTGTTTCCTTCCCTTCTACCACTTGACAACAGGTGTTAGTTTCTTTACATCCTGAATAACTTAGCAGTTCAGCAAAACTTTTTTTTTCCTAAAAGGCTAGTTGGGATTGAGGTATTGCTTTCAGTCTGATACTTCTGTACTAGACCCGTGATGGCACCTGTGCCCAGCATCGCCTTCCTGGCACGTGTAAAGACATTCGAGCGGGATCGTTGCCAGTGCCGCTGGACTGGCTCCTGTGCAGGTGGCACGTAAAATACACCATTTTGAGCGTGGCCATTGCCAGTACCGCCTGACTGGCCTTCGTGCCGGTGGCACATAAAAGCACCCACTACACTCTCAGAGTTTGGCGTTAGGAAGGCCATCCAGCTGTAGAAACTCTGCCAAATCAGATTGGAGCCTGGTGTAGCCATTTGGTTCACCAGTCCTCAGTCAAATCGTCCAACCCATGCTAGCATGGAAAGCGGACGTTAAACGATGATGATGATGACTGGGGTTGGTTTTTCAACTAAACCCTTCAATGTGGTGCCCTGGCATGGCTGTAGTCCAATGACTTAAGCAAGCAAAACAAAGGAAAAAAGGTGCAAATATGGCAGTGTGGTAAGGGGTTTGCTTCTCAACCACATGGTTTTGGGTTTAGTTCCACTGTGTGGCACCTTGGGCAAGTGTCTTCTACTGTAGCCTTGGGCTGACCAAAGCCTTGTGAGTGGATTTGATAGATGGAAACTAATAAAAGCCCATCATATATATGTGTGTATGTGTCTGTCTTTGTCCTCTCATCACTGCTTAACCGGTGTAGGTGTGTTTATGTCCCTGTAATTTAGCAATTCAGCAAAAGAAAATGATAGAATAAGTACCAGGCTTTAAAAAAAAATAAGCACTGAGATTAGTTCGTTCAACTAAAATTCTTTGAGGCTGCCCCAGCATGGCTGTTGTCTAGTGACTGAAATGAGTAAAAGATAAAAGATATGTATTATGTGTGTGCTTGAATGAGAGAGTGATATTTAACCGTTAGCATCCAGATTATTCTGTCAAATGTAATACTTTTTCATTCAAGTTATCTTTATTTAATTATGCATTATTTTGTAGCTTTGAAATTTTGATAATGTGTTTGTATATTTTATGACGGCCTTGAAGGGTAGGTGTGATAGGCTGGATCTGGCGGGTTAGAACATAAAACAGGTAGTATATTTGAGCTGGATTTGGCTGGTTTAACCCTTTCGTTTAGTATTTCTTTTGAGATGCTCTGTGTTTCTTTCAATTAATTTTAAATATAACTAAAAATTTAGTGAAATAACTTAGTTATCATTAAGTTAGTGTTAGGAACATAAGTTGTGACTGAGGTTTGGTGGAAGATTTTAATTAAAAACTTATGAAAGCAAGACTTTTGTACTACAGAGCCAGAGCTGGTTTCAGCTGGGTTGGTATCATAAGGGTTAAATGCTAAAGGATTATAGTATGAGTTTGTGGTTGGAAGGAATATAATTTAAATGTGCCTTCATTTATTTCATATCTTAATGTCTACTTAGCTTGCATGGGTCAGATGGAATTTATTGAGGCAGATTTTCTACAGTCATTTCCAAGCAAGGTTAGATTTCCTCAAATGGTTAAGAAGTTCACACTGCAATCATGAATGACCCCCAGGTTCAATCCTATTGCATGGCATCTTGGCCAGATATCATTTGCAGACTGAAAATGTGAAAGCCTGTCAAATGGATTGTAATTCAAAGGTCCAGCGATATCATACTGTGACAATGGAGGTTTTGTCTGTGTGTGTGTGTGTGCGTATATATATATATATATATATATATATACACACATATTTATTTGTGTATTAAGGCTACCTACCATTGGTTTCATGTTAAGGAATACCGGAATACCTCAACAATTATCAAGCCTATCAGATGGAGCATTTGCGTTTATCTCGATTTTGATGTTTTAATCCTAAACGAAGTAAAACACACACACACACACACATGACAAGCTTCTTCTAGTTTCCCCATCTACAAATCCACTCACAAAGCTTTGGTCAGCTCAGGGCTCTTGTAGAAGACACTTGCCTAAGGTGACATAGAATGGGATTGAATCTGAGATGACATGGTTAAGAAGTAAACTTCTTACACACATATGACAAGCTTCTTCCAGTTTCCATCTACCAAATACCAAATCCACCCACAAAGCTTTGGTTGGCCCTTGCCCAAGGTGGCATACAGCAAGATTGAGCCTGAGACCACATGGTTAAGAAGTAAGCTTCTTACACACACACACACACACACACACACATTTCTGACTCTACAGGGATTCAATGTTTTTAATAACTATAGCACTGGTTAGTTATGTTGTGCACTCCGTTACTTTCATTGCCCTTTTCACAACCCTTATATATTAGAAACATGTTTGTGAATGCATATGGCTCAGTAGTTAGAGTGTCGGGCTCATAATCCTAAAGTAGTGAGTTTGATTCCCAGGCTGGGCTGTGTGTTGTGTTCTTGAGCAAGACACTTTATTTCATGTTGCTCCAATTCACTCAGCTGTGACATCACTGGTGCCAAGCTGCATTGGCCTTTGTCTTTCCCTTGGACAATATCGGTGACACGAAAAGGGGAAGCTGGTATACCTGGGTGACTGCTGGTCTTTCCTAAACAACCTTGCATGGACTTGTGCCTCGGAGGGTAACTTTCTAGGTGCAATCCTATGGTCATCCATGACCAAAAGGTGTCTTTACTCTTTTGTGTTCAAAATATATGCACACCTTCATAGAATTTTGTTTCAAATATTTTTTCATTGATGTTTATTCTGTTCACTGGCCATGGTATCCCTATCATTTCTTATATTTATTTATCTGTTTATTTCTTAGCTTACTTTGCAACCACATCATTTTGGTTTCAGTCCCATTGCGTGGCACCTTGGGCAATTATCTTCTACTCCTGGACTAACCAATGCCATGTGAGTGAATTTGGTAGATAGAAATGTGTGGAAGCCTGTTGTGTGTGTGTGTATGTATATGTATACATATGTGTGTGTGTGTATTTATACCCCCACTACTTGACAACCAGTGTTGTTTTGTTTATGTCCCTGTAACTTAGCAGTGGAGCAAAAAAGACTGATAGAATAAGAACCAGACTTTAAAAAAAGTACTGGGTTTTTTGTTTGATAAAACCCGTCAAGGTAGTGCCTCAGCTTGGTTGCAGTGCAGTGACTGAAAAACAAGTGAAAGAGAAAAAAAAAGAACAGATGTTAGTAGGCTGATGAAAAATATAAAAAAAAAAAACAGCACTAAAAAGAATAGTATCCTGTTGTGTCTAAGGTGAAATAAGACCAGATTGGATTACAGATTTATACATAAACTACTAGTGATAAATATTGTAAAACTGGGATGAATTGAATATGTCAAGATTTTAATACCCTATTCATTACACAATGAGTTAAAGGTTAGAAACAAGATATGTAGGTTAACATTTTCCACATAACTTAAACAGTTACATTCATTTGTCTCAAGTTTACTTCTTTATAGTTGTGGCGATGATAAATTTAATGGGAAGCTGATCATATTTCAAATTGCGTTTGTTAGAGTTGGAGTTTAGTTTAATGTTGAAAAACTAACAAAACACTTGCTAATTATAAAGTGCTTCTTTCTACTCCTTAGAGTTGTAGCTATGAATGGAAGCTATGTTTTTTACCTGAGTCAATAGGTGTTATGCTTCTTGCTATAGGCACAGCTCAGGATGGACAGTTATTAGAATGTGATCTATTGACTCTTTGACTTACAGTTCAATTGTTTATTTATTTGCTTGGCAATCAAACAAGGATATATGGTAAAGGTTGTAATGTGTATATTTGTGATGAAGTTCGTTGATTATTCAAATTTTCATTTTAGTACATTTACATTATGAATTCTGGCATTAGAGGATACTTCCATTGCTCAATGCATATCAGGACTTTGCCATATAATAAAAAATTAAATTAAGTGTCGTAAGAAGCTTGCTTCCCAATCATATTGTTCCAGGTTCAGTCCCACTGTGTGGCACCTTGGGCAAGTGTTTCTATTATAGCCTCAGGCTGACCAAAGTCTTATGAGTAGATTTGGCAGATGGAAACTGAAAGAAACCTGTCGTATATGTGTGTGTGTCTTTGTCCCCTGCCACTGTTGTTGGTGTATTTACCTGCCCATAACTTAGTAGTTAGGCAAAATAGACGGATAGAATAAGTACCAGGCTTAAAAAAAATAGATAAGTACTGGGGTCAATTCATTCAACTAAAAATTCTTCAAGGTGGTGCCCCAGCATGGCTGCACTCTCAGGACTGAAACAAGTAAAAGATTAAAGACAAAAGTGTAGACAAGATGAATAAGAGAGAGAGAGAGAAAAGAAAAAAAAGAAAATGATAGCTACAGCTCAGTTTGTATGTTCACTGTATTATATGATATACAGTAGGTATCTTTGCAATGCCTTTTAATGTATACAGTAGTTTGTAAGGTTATGAGTGTTATATGAAAATGAAGTCAGGAGCCCTTAGAACCTGGTAATTGAAATCTTCAGATTAATCATAACCGAGTTGATAACTTGTGATAGAATTGCAGTCGAAAACATTTTGGGGCTTAAGAATGAATGAGAAAAATTCAGGCGCAGGAGTGGCTGTGTGGTAAGTAGCTTGGTTACCGACCACATGGTTCTGGGTTCAGTCCCACTGCGTGACACCTTGGGCAAGTGTCTTCTACTATAGCCTCGGGCCGACCAAAGCCTTGTGAGTGGATTTGGTAGACGGAAACTGAAAGAAGCCCGTCGTGTGTATATATATATATATATATATATATATATATATATATGTGTGTGTGTGTATGTTTGTGTGTCTGTGTTTGTGCCCCCCAACATCGCTTGACAACTGATGTTGGTGTGTTTATGTCCCCATAACTTAGCGGTTCGGCAAAATGAGACCGATAGAATAAGTACTAGGCTTACAAAGAATAAGTCCTGGGGTCGATTTGCTCGACTAAAGGCGGTGCTCCAGCATGGCCGCAGTCAAATGACTGAAACAAGTAAAAGAGTAAAAGAGATGTCTTTTATTTATGTTGGAAATCTCTCCCTCTTTCTATAAGAAGCTGACTATGTGATGCAGTTGATACTGTTTGGTAGTAGAAGCAAGAGTAATGAAAATTAAGATTTATTAATGTTTGAGAGGAATTAAACAAGTGTTGATTGCTGGATATGTAAGTAATATCTCAATTAGATAAGACTTTATTTCAATTTAGGTTATTTCATCATCATCGTCATAGTTATTAGCATCTTTTCCATTCTTGCACAGGTTAAACAGATTTTCTATGGCTGCATACCTTTTCTGTTACCAACCCTCATCTGTTTTTAAGCAAGGTAATATTTTCCCATGGTCAGATAGGGAAAACTGGAAAAAAACAAAATCACTTGTATGGCACTCATTTACCATCATCTCATAATGTAATACATGGGGATAAGTGTGTGTGCGCACACACACACGCAATGGGTTTCTTTCATTTATATATATGTATATATATATATATATATATATATATATATATATATATATATATATATACCCAGTATAAAATAGTGTACATTTAAACACAAGAGAAAACTGTCTTCAACATCCAGTTTTTACACGCTAGAAGAAGCAGTCAAAACGACCAAAACTACATTTAAGAGCAATCTTCAAAAGGAATGAAAAATAAGAACTTTTACCTTGTTATTTTATTGCGGGTCAGACCTAGGTTTCAAAATTTTTTTTTAGCAAATAAAATAATTTGCTAGGTGAATTTTTCATCAGTGACTGTGTCATAACACTAACACATAATTAAGAGACGATTAACATGTCTCTTCGTTATACATTATAATTTTTCAAATTCACCACACTTCCAGTGTGTAAAAACTGCAGTCTTCCTACTGTCTTAAAAATAGGACAGATGCATTGGTAAATGTAGTATTAGATACTTATAAGACTCAAAAAAAAAAAAAATCCAGACTCATGAGTGCTTGGCATCTTGGGCAAGTGTCTTTTAATATTGTCTTGTGAGTGAATTTGGTACACAGAAACTGAAAGAAGCTCATTGTAGACATGTGTGTGTGTGTCTTTTTAGTTGTATTTGTCCTCCACCTCACTTGATTCATTCAGCTAAAAGGCAGTGCTCCAGCATTGCTACAGTCCAATGACTGAAACAAGTAAAATATAAAAGATGTATAGAATTAATACAGTGTGTTTTTCATAGCTTATCTGTTACTGCTAGTTTCACCAACTTGATTATAATTTTACCATTTAAATTTGTAAGTGATTTGATGAAATGTATTATGACCGATATCTGGAATGGCTATCAGAAGTAAATTAACCATTTTTAAAAAAAATTATATTTTGGATTTGGATCTTGAAGTACATATAATACTACAAATAACAGCATGTAAATTTTAGGTTGTAAAACCCTTTGGGATAGAAAACATCGAAGGCTTTATATGTACTCCAAGATCCAATTCCAAAAAGAATTATTTCATGTTTTCTTGAAGGTTTATAAATTTTTTTCTTTTGTTTAAATAGTTCCAAATTTTTAGAAATAATTATTTCATATAATCTTTATGGTCATTATCATTATTATTATTAAGTGTCTGTTTTCCATGCTGGCATGGGTTAGATGGTTTGACTGAGACCTGCACCATGATCCAGTCTGTTTTGGCTTGGTTTTTACAACTGGTTGCCCTTCCTAACGCCAACCACTCCATAGAGTGTCCTGGGTCTCTTATGCGTCACTGGCACAGGTGCCTTTTATGTGTCCCTGGCATTGACCACGACTATGATTTCATTTAGCTTGATGTGTCTTCTCAAGCATAGTAAACTGCCAAAAGTCTTGGTCACTTGTCACTAGAATAGATTTGATGACATAGATTTTGAAAGGATGTCATTAATTTTTGGACTGATACCCTTTCAAATTGTCTAAACTGTATGTTCCTAGTTAATTATATTTTTTAATCTTAAATCTCACAGAAGTCATTTGCAGACAAATTGACATAATCTATGAGTGTACCCACACTCTTTTAAAGAAAATCTTAACCTATTATCCTCCTTCAAACACTGTAGTTTCTTGATATTCTTTAACCTCTTCATGGAAACACTTGGGTTAATAAGGTCAATGTGTAACCCTAGTTTTTAAGTGAACTAGAGACAAATTTCTTGAACGCCATGCTACTATGTCACAGATCAGTTTTTCAGTAAATATTGACCTATTCCTCTTGTATATTAGTTGGATATGATAAATTCAAGTTTTTCGCTGAGACAATAAAATTCTTGCTGCTGCCATCAAGCTCCAGATAGCTAACATACCTGCTTTCTGAGTGAAATTGTTTGATAGAAACCACATAGAAGCCCATCGTATATATATATATATATATATATATACACACATATATTTTGATAATTTTCTGATGAAGGACTAGTGTCCAAAGCATCAAAACTATTTTCCCTTCTTTTTAAGCATTTGTTAAAACGTTTCCTTCTGATCTTGGTTTTTTTTTTGTGCTCCTTGCTTTCTTCTTCATCATTATCATCGTCATCATCATCATCATCATCATCAATTAACGTCCATTTTCATGCTGGCATGGGTTGGACAGTTTGATCGGAGCTGGCCAGCTGAAGAGCTGCTGAGACTCCATGTCTGTTTTGGCGTTAGGAAGTGCTGGGTGCCCTTCCTAACACCAACCACTTTACGGAGTATACTGGGTGCTTTTCTACATGACATCAGCACATTATATATATATATATATATATCACGCACACCACACCAATACCCTCGCATCACACCACGCACACACTACAACTGACCAACTACTTTCTCCCTTTCTCCCTTCCCCATTTTCACACTACATACGTCAAGATCACCAGCATTCTACCTCCCTCACACAGCCCCTCGTTCCCGATCACCGTTTGTTATCTCCCCCTTTCTTAGCTCTCCTGAAATAAGAATTTCTAACTTCCGGTCAGTCATTGTTATGATCGGCCATTATTATGATTGACCGTTGACTGAACACTATTAAATTTTTTTTCTCCGTGTTTTTCTCCTTGTCTCCGTGTTTTTCTCCTTGTCTCCGTATTCTTTCTGTTGAAGAGCGTAGCTCGAAACGTCAAAGACTTTCCGTATTCCCGAGCGTCATACTAATATATACTTTTGTTATTTACACCACCTGTCCTCGTCTGTTGTTATTATTTGTATATTCTCCCATATATATATATATATATATATATATATATATTTATATATATATATATATATATATATATATATATATATATATATATATATATAGAGAGAGAGAGAGAGAGAGAGAGAGAGAGAGAGAGAGTGTGTGTGTGACTGTCTGTCTTTACATTGATACCACTTGAAAAAAAAATCCTAATATTATAGTTTATGCTTCTTAACAATAAATTGAAATTGCCAAAACAATTACCAGGTTTAAAAATTAGCATTGGGATTGATACAATTGACTAAAGTGTTTCAAGGTGGACTCCAGCAGGGCTGTACTTTAAAGTAAAAGAGTAATAATGAGTTGCGATGGTGCAGACATGGCTGTTTAGTTAAGAGACTTGCTTTGCAAACATTGGATTTTGGGTTCAATCCCACTGTATGACACCTTGTGCAAGTGTCTTCTACTATATCTCTAGGTTGATCAATGCTTTGTGAATGAATTGTGAATTGTGAATTTAGTAAATGGAAACTATGCGGAAGACCATTGTGTGTGTGTGTGTGTGTAATGTCCTAGGTTATTTGGGTTTTTTAATTTAATACCATTATTTCAGAGGGTTCACTTTGTAAACATATATCTAAAAACACTTCAAACTGGATTGCATAATTCCTCATTGCATGTTGAGTACCCAGTTAAAATGGTGCTGTTTCTTTCAGCTTTAAATTGGTAATTTTTACCATTAGTGTATAGTTGAAGTTGTTGTTGAAATTGCATACAAATCAATTAAAGCTACGTTTTAGTAACATTATTCTTATTTTTATAAAATTCAACTAATTTCAACCATTATTAGAGGTCTGGTCAATCCTGTATCTATTATCTTTACTATGTAAGTACACATTCCAAGATATAGCTTTTGCTAGTTGCAGTAATGTTTAAACAGGCTGTCTTAAAGTTCTATATTTGTAATATTAAATTGATTTTATTTGATGTATCTGTCCATTCTTTAAAAAATTTTTTTGTTAACTTGTATGTTTGTAGTTATGAGGGCTGATTTTGTTCATAACTTCTAAAAATACTCAGCTGTAGAAAGCAGCTGTGACTCAAATAAGTTTTCTTGAAGCATTGTGAAATATGTTAAATTTGCATATATGAAAATCGGAGCAAGAAATAATATTCTTGTTAATTAAATACTCGCCCTGAAGGCAGCATGCTTCCAGAATCGTTGGTACACCAGGCAAAATACTTCATAGTATTTTGTCCAGCTTATGTTCTGAGTTCAAATTCTGTTGCAGTCAAATTTACCTTCCATCCTTTCAGGGTCGATAAAATAAGTACCAGTTGAGCACTGGGGTTGATGTAATTGGCTTACCCCTTACCCCAAATTGGTGGTCTTGTGCCAAACTTTGAAATCAATTAATTGCTCACCTCTCTGCCACCAGCTCCACAAGAACAAAAAGTGTGTGGATTCTATTGCTGTAACCATTCCCCTCAGTGAATACTACTAGTTATTGTCTCTCAACTTAGAAAGGAATACAGGAAAAACAGCTGACAAAACTTTAACAGAACTTTGATTTACCATTCATCAGTAAATTAATTTGACCATTCTATGGTGAGCCATCAGACACTTTGTATAAAGATGCTTTAAATGACAGTTTGACATCAACATTTTCATTGCTAGTTATTCATTCATTCATTGATTTACATCAATCTTCACCGATCTTTTAAATTTTCCATGACTCATTCATTTTGAAGTAAGTAGAAGACTGAATATTTGAATAATGTTACCATTCTCATTGATTGATGATGTCCAATATTTTAAATCTGGGCTTGTCCCTGTTAACAGGGGTGGCCGGATCTACCTCACTCTTACAGCAACTGCTCTCACACTATCTCGCCTGATTTTGGGCATCCTCCCTCCTCGAACCAACCCTCCTAACCTCCCCTCCACCTTTTCTTTGGTTGATCTCGCTTTTGTGGTTCATTCACTTTAAACTCAAGCACTCTCCTCAGAACATGATCCTCATCCCTCCTCAACACATGTCCATACCACTGCACTCCATTCACCGTTGTCAGTTGTTCCACCGATTCCTCTAACCCCAGCATCCCCATTAAGTCCTCAGCCCTCCTTTTATCCAATAGTTTCACACCACACATTGCTCTCTCGGTCCTTCTCAAAATTGCCATTTTGCTTTCCCCCAGACACCATGTCTCACTCCCATACATATCCATCACATGGTTTCACCCTTTAACATTCAAATTATTCTGTCAAATATTCTGCTTATTTATTCACATTGATTTGAATTAATTATGCATTAATGCATGGCTTTGAGATTTCAGTGATGTGATTGTTTATTTTTAGAATGACATTACAGGATAGGTGTGAGAGTCTCAATCTGGTTGGTTTGAACATAAAACAACTAGAATATTTGGGCCTGATATGGCCTGTTTAAATGCTAATAGGTTAATAATATTGGAAGCTGGAATATAAAAAAGAACTTTGTGATTCCATTTGATTAGTATATATGAGAAATAAGAATCTGTGTTTTTGTAGTAACTGTAGGTTGTAATGCTTCCTTGTAAAAAAACAAAAACAAAAAACCCATAACAAAAGTGTTTCCTTGACAGGAAACACCAAAATGTTGTGATTTGTAAACTTGTACAATGTACCTAACTCATAAAAAAAAAATGAGCAAATAAGAGAAAAAATAACAGAAACTTTGAATGACTCTGCTCATTATACTGTTTCTGGTTGATAGATATGGTGAAGTTTTTTTACTAGTTTTATAGTATTGCAACTGTTCTAGAGATGAGTTGAACCCAGTACTACAAGCTAACAAAATGTTTCTGCTGCTTTTAGAATTGACCAACATGCAGCTGTGATACCTATTTGCAGACGTACTATAGAGAGCCAGGCAGAACAGAGCAGTTAGATCATAGACACAACATAGTACTGGTAAGCAAAACATGAACTATCAATCCTATGGCTAGGATTATGATACTTCACTAACTTGGCTAATTACAAACTTCTTTGATATTAAGTAAGTTGAAAGCGGTGAACTGGCTGAATTTTTAGCATGATGAGTGAAATGCTTAGCAGCATTTTGTCTGTCTTTATGTTCTGTGTTCAAATTCTGCTGAGGTCCATTTTACCTTTCATTCTTTCGGGGTCAATAAAATAAGTACCAGTTGAACACTGGGGTCAATGTAATCGACTTAACCCTCCCTTAAAATTGCTGGACTTGTGTCAAAATTTTAAACCAACATTAAGTAAGTTGTATGGTAGCAAAATCCTTAAGCTTTCATAATTAATGTAATATTTGTTCCAGAAACAAAAATAAATAAATAAAATAAAACCCTAAAAACCTAATGAAATTATAATGTAATCTAAAATATCCATCAGAAAAATTTAAGTTTGTTGATCATTAACAGCTGTTGATCAATTTCATGTTAGAAGTTCATCTTGTTTCATTCATTCTTTCATTAAGCAATGCTAAATATATATATAGCATTACGAACAGAAATTCATATCAGTATATTTTGTTATATCAATGCAATTGCTGGATAAATACTTTGTTTTATATTTTATCTTCTTTTTTTTGTGTATGTGTGTGTTGTACTATTTCTAACTCATGAGAGTTGAATAATTTTATTGCATAATTTTTAGATAAATTTATTTTCCCTCAGGACTGTATTTTTGATGTGAGGTATATTTTTCTATATTTTTTATTATTATTTTATATTTGTCATCTGATTATTACATGTTAATAGTCTTATTTTTTGTCGATAATATTATTGTTAATTTTGTATAAGATGACGATCTGGCAGAATTGTTAGCATGCTGGATGAAATGTTTAGTACCATTTCTGGCATTTGATGTCCTGAGTTCAAATCCTGCCAAAGCCAACTTATACAACTAAAAGCCAACTTTCATCCCTGCTGGGTCAATAAAATAACATAACAATCAAGTACTGAAGTTGATGTAATCAACTAACCCCCTCCCAATAAAGTTGCTGGTTCTATACCAAAACTAGAAAGAATTATTATTATTATTGTCTTTGAAATAAGTACCAGGTATATACTAGGGTCAATGCTAACTAGCTAAGCTCTTTCCTGGCAGATTTCTAGTGACATTATGCCACTTTAAGAAACCACTGTCACTATTTTCACTACCTCCTACACATTTACTCTTTCTTTCAGTTTGTTTATAGAGCCTGGAATCTTCTTTCAAAAGCTATTTAATAATTCCTATTTAATTGTGTATCCATGTTTTAGTGGAACTTTATAGAGTTAAGCAGCAATTAATGAATGCAATTGTAATGATACAAAGTGTATCTAAAGGAATACATTTTATTCCCTTAACTGATTTTTATCTATGTCACATCTCAGCCCCATTCTGCAGCTTAGAGATGCAACACATTCCTCAACACATGAGCTGTCCCAAGTATTGCTGCCATCTGAATACCTCCTCAGAAGTTTGGTATTTGCAGCTTTTGATGCCAGGATATTGCTCTTTTCGAGATGGTTCTAAGTGCATTGATCACAATAGGTACCACACTCACTTTTGAAGCTCTGTGGATTTTTTTTTTTTGTTTCCAATCATAAGTCTTGGTACTTCCCGACACCTTCATCCTCTGTCTTAACAATATTCTGGTTTGCAGGAAAAGCAACCTTGATGCAGGTCCATTCTGTGGACTCTCAGCTGGAAAGTGATATCTGGTCAGTCATGTTGCAGCCTTTTGTCTGTATATATTGGCATATCCCATGTGCGTCTCACCTGATCATTCTCTGCTACTGGCCAAAGTTGGTGTTCATATGGATCATTCTAGCCCATACTTCTTGTACAACTCCCATTGTATCCGCACTGCTATTTTGTCATGATATTTTTTGTATGCCTCTAGTTTTGAGCTTCCACTAGTTATATGTCTGTCTCAGACAATTTTCCACATAGCCTACAAAAAAGGTAATGCTGCTGTCTTATCAATGCTACACTTGATTGACTTTGTACATAAAGCTTATTCTTGAGTTTGTGCATTTAAAGCTTGTTTTTGAGTAGCAAGAATCAGCCCTGTTTCCTTCTGTAAAAAACTCTGTCTTAACCATCTCCAGGACTCTTCATTGGTTTCATCCAATGTTTGCTGGAAAAGCTCTCCGTGTTGGACTTTCTCTTTCCAGTTGACCATCCGCTGCTGCTGTTGTTATTGTTGCTGTTGATGATGATGATGATGATAGTGGTGTAATAAAGTTGTGGTGGTGTTGATAATGATGAATTTGAAGATAATGATGAAACTTATCATTCTAAGTGAAGACAATTGCTAGTGAATATGGCTTTACTGAGGAGATTTAACAAAAACAAAACATATTTGATGTTTTTTACATTTGACGACGAAGATAAGGCTCTCTCTCTGCATTGTCATTTTTCAAAAATTCGTAGGAGTTATCTCCCCTGCTTTCTGTATTTAGATTTGAATTTGCAATAACATTTCCATTCACAAAACGAGTTTCTACTGTACATATGTACATACATGCTTGCATACAAATACATACACACATACATACCACTTACATACATACATACATATTTGCATACTACTTATATACACACATACACATGCTGTCCATCTCTGTCTATCTTCCCCCCCTCTCTCTCTATATATAGATTAAATAGATATTAGATATATTAATGTTTGTTTTCATGTTCAGTTATAAAGAAAACAATTTTACATTAATCTGATGGGTTACTCTATACATTTGTAGAGTGCAAATTTATTCTTCTTCTATAAAAATGTTGTTGACAATGACTTCAAAGTTTCAACCAGTTAAGCCATCATTGGCAGTCTGACAATAGCTTAAATGGCTGAAACTGAGCAGTCACTGTCAACAACATTCCTAGGCACGTAAAAAGCACCCAATACACTCTCAGGGTGGTTGGCATCCAGCTGTAGAAACCTTGCCAGATCAGATTGGAGCCTGGTGCAGCCTCCTGGCTTGTCAGTTCTCATCAAACCATCCAACCCATGCCAGCATGGAAAGCGGACGTTAAACGATGATGATGATGATGATATAATATAAATATATATGTATTTATTTATTTATAGTTAATTGATAAAAATAATGAATCTAAGAAAAGGTATTTTGTTTTGTCTTGATACATCAGGAATTAGTTGAATAAGAGTCCACTCACCTTTTGTTACAACCAATCCCTGATTGACTCCAGATGAAATAAAAATAAAAAACTTTTTGTTGCATTCATTATATTGACTCTTAGTTGTAAGTGCTTTCCTCTGAACAGTTAACCCTGAATTTTATACACACGGCCACACATACACACACACACACACACACATAAACCACGGTTTATATAGTTACCTTGCAGTTGAGTATTAAATGTAATGTTCAATATTCTTTGTATAGGTAACTAACCAGTACTTTCATAGGATTTTGCTATCCCTGAATGAGGTTTGTAACCTTTAATTGTGATTCTATATATATATATATATATATATATATACGTATACATATATATATATCCAATATTGGTAGAATCAACGAAAAAGGTACTCCATCCAGTGTCAGACAAATATCTAATACAAAATCAAAAGGGCCACTAATAGTTTTATGCTTTTGTGATACTTTAAGTTGGCATATTTATAAACTGAGCCATGTATCTCTAAGCAATCTTTCAGGCTCTGTTTGTGCATCCTTGTTTTTAAAATACATATAATGCTTAAACAGAGCCTGAAAGATTGCTTGGAGATACATGGCTCAGTTTATAAATATGCTTAGTTAAAAATATCATAAAAGCATGAAACTATCAGTCGCTCATTCAGTTGTGTATTTGAGAAAAATATGTTTTGGTTATATCAAATGGTATATTGGTTATATCATTTTATTGATCCTTAAATGGTGAGAAGTGAAGTCAGTTGTGGTGGCATTTGATTGTAGGACATAATGGGATTGAACTAAACACATCAAGGAATTTTGTTTGATGCTCTGCTGGTTCAAGCAGTATCCATTCAGTCACTATGGCAGACTGAAAACAAGCAACATCATGTTTTTTTTTTTCTTCCCTCCCAAGGGGTATACCAAACTGTAATAAGTAATAACATTTAAACTCCTGTCTATTAAGGAATAACTATCAATCAACAAATATGAGGATTATTAATTTACTCTGTTTCTTCCTTTTTGTTTTGTTTCCTCACTGCCTCCTCCCTCACCATTCTCCTTCATAAATAGGAATTTTTTTTTCTTTTGTTTTTCCAGTTTGCAAAAATTTCAAAAGGTTGTAAATTCTGACTATGTCTTTTAACCCTATAGCATTCAGATTATTTGGTCAAACGTAATGCTTATTTATTCATATTACTTTGAATTAATTGTAAATTATCTCATGGTTTTGAGATTTCATTGATATGATTATTTATTTTTAGAGTGACAGTGTAGAGTAGATAAGAGAAGCTGGACCTGGCCAGTTTGAACAAAAAAAAAAACAAATAAAAAAAAGATAGAATATTTGGGCTGGATATGGCTGGTTTGAATGCTAAAGGGTTAAACTCACCAAAACACTAGCACTTGTTAATAATCAGTTTTCTGAAAATTTAGTCTTTTTGTTATGTTTATGTATTTGTTTTGCAAGATTCTTGATGTGAAATTGTATGTTGAAATAGATAATACTATACTTGGGGATGGTCATATTTTGTCAATTAAACACAAAGGAACTAAGATAATAAACAAAAAAGCTGAAATGAAGACCAAGATATAGTGTGAGTGTTTAATTGGCAAAATAAGACCATTCCCAAGAATAACAATATTATTTGTTTTTGTTTTTCTGATTAGGCTTATATTGTACAATGTTTTGGTGAACTTACTTAAATATCTCATTTTTTTTTTAATGTAAATAATTGAAACATTAAAAAAAAAGATAATGTAAATATTCTAAATATAGTCAAAATTAACATAACATGAAAACAAATAATAACATTGATATTCTACTTCTTATTTTTTTAACTGAAAATATTATATAAGAGGAGATGAAGCTGGTAAAGTTAACAAAGATTCAAGCTACTCTTGATCAAAATTTGCTATTCATTTCTTGCTCCTCACAATTCTCAGAAATATGTGGTACTATGATTTTTATCAATGTAGTAGGCACTATATGATCAAATGTTTGTTAGCTTTCAGTATTGAGTTCAATCCACTCACACTTTTTATACTTGCAAAAGGGTAAGGCAACATGCCCAAGATACTGTATTTTCCAGCATACAAGTTGATGTAGTATATAGTGTAAACTTGTTATGTAAACATTAAAACATTGTCACTATCTTTTTGAATCCTGCTGCATTTCACATTTGGTCCTCCAAAGTCATTGTGGTGTATAAGTTGACCTGCCTTTTTTTTGCTGTAAATTTTGGCCTGAAAAATTTGACTTGTATGCCAGAAAATACAGTAAAGGTGGTGAGCTGGCAGAATCATTAGCACGCCGGGCGAAATGCTTAGTGGTATTTCGTCTGCCGTTACGTTCTGAGTTCAAATTCCGCTGAGGTCGACTTTGCCTTTCATCCTTTCGGGGTCGATAAATTAAGTACCAGTTATGCACTGGGGTCGATGTAATCAACTTAATCTCTTTATCTGTCCTTGTTTGTCCCCTCTATGTTTAGCCCCTTGTGGGCAATAAGAAAAAAAGAAAATACAGTAAACTACAAAGATGAAACCTTTAAGTTCTACCCCATCCTTGTGCTGAGTCACTATCAATGGATAATGGCCCTCACACAACAAATGTATTATAGTAGATTAACTGTGAATGTAAGTTAATATCATCATGCATCATTGTAATGGATTTCATTATTTCTCCATGGTTTTTAAGTTTGTGAGCTGAGATGTTAGAAGTCTGTTCATTAGAATGAAGTCTTTCAATTAACATAATCTTCATTTCAATACAAATACAGAAAAAAAAAGTAAAAAATTTGGTTCTTAAATACATGTATATTTTCTTTCCCATTTTAATTTTCAAACTTAATGACACTCTTGTTTTATTCTGGTCAATTATATGTTTTATTTATTGACATTCCTTGTCAAAGAAGAAAAATAAAAAAATAAAAAAATTTTCATATGGATGCTTAATAAATGGATTTCCAAACTGCTGATAAATTTCCATACTAAATTTATTTTTGAACTTATGGAAGAGAAAATTACATGTGTATGGAAATTTGATTCATTGTACTTCATTTTAGAAAATAAAAATATTCTAAAATAAACATTGTGTTGATTTTTTATTGTATTTCAATACATAGGTTGGCTGGAAAGTTCATAAGCTGACCAAGATACTCTCATAGAATGTGACCAAACGAGATTTATTTTTCAACTTAGTTTCCCTTGCAATCCACCACACACTTTTTCCATCAGTGTTGCAGTGCTTGGAGTCCAATGGCGTTGAAGCTTTCATCCTATTGATAAAAAAAAGTCATCAACAACAGATATGATGTCATCATCACTGTGATACTGGTTCCCTGTCAAGTGTTGAAGAACAGATAATAGTCAGATGGGGGTCAAATCAGGAGAATAGGGAGGGTGATCAACCAGTTCAATGCCACAGTCACACATAGCAGCCATTGAAATGGACTTGTGTGCTGGAGCATTGTCTTGATAAAACAAGAACCCTTTTGTCATATTAGATTTGAGCCACTTCTCAAGACTTCAGGTATGGCTCAAAATCTTAAAAATACTCCACATTTTGTGCAGAGGCCTTCATTGCAAAATAAAAAAATGTGAAATAAAGGGCTCTGCTTGAAATTTCAAATCCAAGCAATACTCTATTTCTGCTCTTTATTGAATTGACTAACCCAGAAAAACTATCTGACCCATACCAGCAAGAAACAGGTCTGATTTGGGGCTAAATAACAATTGTTCACACACACATGCTAAAACTATGATAATAGAGTAGAGAATATGTTGTCGGTCTTTTGGTTGATAATAAATCATGAGTTTGTGCTTGTTACTGACCCCCATACCTGCAATTTTGATCAATATTATTTAGAAGAAAACTATAAGAATGATAATGATCATCCTTTCTATAAAACACACAAAGTCTGAAATTTGGGAGGAGGGGACTAGATGATTACATCGACTCCATTGTTTCACTGGTACTTAATTTATTGATTTTTAAAAGGCGAAAGGCAAAGTCGACCACAGTTCAAATTCTGCCAAGGTTGACTCTGCCTTTCGTCCTTTAGGGGTTGAGCACTGGGGTTGATGTAATTGACCTCCCTTGAAATTGCTGGCTGTGAGCCAAAATTTGAAATCCATAACAAAAATAATGATAATAATAATTTTTCATTTGCTGCATGGGCAGGATATGAGGAGTCATTACAAAGACAATAGTACGATAAATAATAATAAAAACAATCTTGTGAGTTGATGGAAATAAATTTATTATTACAGATATTAAGTGAAAACTAGACATGGTACTTCAAATTTAGCACTCTTTAGTATAATAAGCCCAAGGAAGCATGACATTTTGCATAATTTTGGTGACTGAGTATCAAGGAACACTTGTAGAAGTTTGCATTACCAAAAAGGCCGACTTTGGTGTCTATTTTCCCAATGTTGTTTTGTGGATGACAGCTAAAAGTTTAGCTATTTCAAGGAGTAATAACTTTTTCCATTGCAAGTTATGGGATCAGTTGACTCTGGTGCCAGTAGTCATTAAGGTTCCAGTATCCAGAGTTCTGGATTAGACTTTTGGCAGCAAGAAGATGAAGGATACAATGAAGAATGATTGATAACAACAAATTAACAATTTGAAGGTGTCATCAAATACCAGAGGACACTTACTTAGTGAGGGTCCTTAACAGATCAAGTTTCTTGCAATATAAGTTCTGCAGAGTACCAAGAACTACACAAAGATTTGTGCCACTCTAGCCCCGTATGGACCAAAAGCCCCCTTGTAGAAGTTGGTGCTTATGGGCCATTAAAATGATTCTAGAAGAGTATGAGAACAGAAATGATAAAAGAAGACAGCTGCTTCTACATTTATAATTGAGAAGCGAGTTATTTTTGTCACAGTGTAGCAGTGAGAAGTGATAACAAGTCTGTAGCTTATGTTTCATACAAGCAAGTGATAGTGGTATTTTAGCATAGGCAAAATACCATAAATTTTAGGAGAGGGAACAATGAACGAAATCAACCCCAGTACTTGACCGGTGCTTATTTTATTGAGAGAGAGAGAGAGTATTAAATTTTGGGATTGTTTAATGTGCAGAAGACACAACTTCGAAAAAATACCAGACAGAAATTTATTTTACGTTTATAAAAAATAAAAACAACAACAACAAAACAAAACTTAATTAAACAGGGAAAATATCATCGATTTTTGCATAGTTTAAGGAAATATAGCTTTACATGAAGTTGTATTCAAATATATTGGACAGGGTGTATAATCTCATTTTCTTTTCTTGTACTAATGACATTAGCCATCTAGTATATCAATGTTTCTTTGAAGTAATTTATTCTTTCTTCTATTTCCCATAATTTCCAACAAATAAATACCAATAATAAATACATGGAAAATACTCCTTTGCAAAAGAGTACATGTACATACAAACATATGATTATTGTCCTGTATTTAAAAAATCTAACATATATATCTATATCTATATATATCAGATCAGATTTTTTAAACAGAAGAATAGTTTCAAAGCACAAAAATTATTTCCCATATTTTATAAAGTATATTATAAAAATTTTTTTCTTTGCCTTCTCTTGATGTCTTTACATGGCTTGATTAAATATTAAAAAAAAAATTCAAAGAATGTAAAAAATATTGAAGAAAAATATTTGCCAATATATAGTTTATCTTGAAGCAATTATGCATTCCCCTATTAATGAAACACACACACACACACATATTATGTAAAAAAAGCTTTGCTCATTAATCTGGTATTAGCTTTTACAAAATATAGCATTATCGTTACCTTAAGCCTGGTTAAATTGATGAAAAGATTGGGAAAAAACAAAACAAAAAGAACCCCTATCCCTTAAAGTTGAATAAAACCTTAATTGTTAATAACTCTTAACTTACTTCACACATTTAATAGAGTTCCATAAAAATCTCTGTGTGTGTGTGTATGGACACATTTCTACAAATTTACCATCAACTGGCAGCTCATTTCCAAAACAAAAATTAAAATCAAACCATCAATTCTAAATATACTAACACTATCAAACTGATATTTTTTAGTTTGAAGGTATTCTTAACTTCATACTCAGCATATATCTGAAAAATATATAAATAAAAAAAGAATGGTAATATATTACGAATGTAGCAGATAAGTCAAAATAAAACACAATATGAAAAGGAATAGTGAAATAAAAGTTTGTTTCATTGAAGCCAACTTGGATTGATTGAAACAACAACTGCATATAGATCTCAACGATTAACCTTTTAATACATCTGGTGCACAAGACTTTTCATTAACTATTCTAATACCATCCTGGTTACTAGTTATTACTTCTATGATACAAATGTTCATATTTAAATTTAAAATTTCCATAAAAACTTTTATTCTAAACACTAGCTTAATAATAGCAAAGTTACCCATTAAACTTAACCTCTCCAAATTCTTTATTATTTCCATTAATCATAAAGGCAGTGAGCTGGGATGCTCATTTACACCCATCATATGATGTCAACACACACATACACACACATGTATATTAATAATGGGCCTCTAGTTTCCTTCTGCTAAATCTAATCACAAAGCTTTGGTCAGCCCAGGGCTCTAGTAGAAGACTTGCCCAAGGTGCTGTGCAGTGGGACTGAACCAAAGAGTACATAGTTGGGAAGCTTTGCTTCCTAATCACACAGCCACACAAGTCCAGTAGTTAACTGGTATATATTCTAACAACCTCTGTGATATGAACTCAGAATGTAAAAAATTGTAACAAAATACCATAAGGTATTCTGCCAATCTACAACAAAACATTGGTTTCAAATTTTGGCGCAAGATCAGCAATTTAGTGGGAAGGGCCAGGTAGATTACATCGATCCCAGTATTCAACTGGTACTTCTTTTATCGACCATAAAAGAATGAAAGGCAAAGTCAACCTCGGTAGAATTTGAACTCGGAATGTAAAGATGGACAAAATGCTAAGTATTTAGCCTGGCGCAGTAATGATTCTGCCAGCTTGTTGCCCAATCAACAACAAAATATTAACGACCATTTAAATTATCCTCTTTAAACAATAGAGCACAATATTTTTTTGCATTTATATAATATTTGGGAAAAAGAGAAATTGAAATATACCTAATGTTTATTTTCTCCTGGCTAATTCACAACAACATCGTAGATTGCACTCGCTACATAAGCTAAGTTGCTGCTATTCAGGCCGCACATGTTTATTCGTCCTTGCTTGATTAAATAGATGTGGAATTTCTTAACCATCTTGTCAACTTGAGTTGCTGGAAGAAGAAGAAAAATTGAAAAGTATTTTTCAAAAATCTTTTTTTTTTTATTAAGCACCACAATCTGTAACATGAAAGCAATTTATTAAAGAAAAAAAAACAGGAAATTCCATTGAAAACATTCTGTAAGATGTTATGAAATCATATTCTTAATTATGTGACTGATAACACTGTGTAACACGATTTTTGTCCTTGGGTAGCAACTGTTATTTCTTATTTGCTTACCCCTAGAAAGTATGAAAAAATGGCTAATGTTTCCTTCAAACTTTGCTTTTGTTGATATTTATTCAAACCCCAAAGAATCCCTCTCAACAATTGGCTATTCAGAGATGCACATATTGTCAGCCATTAAGGGACACACTCAAGTGGTTCAGGTCAAGCAACTGACAAGTAAATCTGTGGTATTGAGCAGAATATTTGAACTCAAAACATAAAGATGGATGAAATGCCACTAAGCATTTACCTGGTGTGCTAATGGTTCTGTCAGCTTGCTGCCTTAATGCTTTCACATTAATGCTGCTTGGATAGTGATGACATCAGTTAGTAGTTTCTGTAAACAATAAATCTCATAATGCAAAGATATGTTGTCTAGTCCAAGTGATTGAGACACTTCCTTTTTTCCTCAATCCCAAATGAAATGGCAAAGCCCAAAACTCAGCATGATAAAATCACTCATTAAATTGCCCAATTGGCTAATTCTTGTTAAATCATTGTAACTTAGTGGTTCAGTAAAGAAAAGCAATATAAGTATTGGTGTCAATCTTTTCAACTAAACCCTTCAAGGAGGTGTCCATGGTTACAGTTCAATAACTGTAACAAAGTAAAAAAATCAAATATCAAAGGTAAATACCTGACCTAATAATTTATTATTTTATTTTCATTTATAATGTAAGCTATTCAAGAAGTTTTAAAAAAAACCCCAAAAAACTTACGATTTAAACCAGTAAAGCTGAACATTCCAATCTGTGTGATGATATGTTCCCATGTTCCTGGGGTTTCCAATGATTTTAGCTTTTCATATAGCTGTTGCCGCATTTCTTTGATCCGATTAGCCATTACTTTGACACTTTCTTTCCTGAAAATGAGATGAAATAATAATCTAGATTAAAGAGAGACAGAACACAATATATGAAGGGCATTCCAGAAATTTTGAGACTTTTTTTTAGAAGATACAGTTACATCTGTTCTAGATTGCACTATGTAACATGATTTATGTTCTTGGGTAGCAACTGTTATTTTCTATTTGTTTACCCTTAGAAAGAATGAAAAATGGCTAATATTTCCGTCAAACTTTGCTTTTGTTACAATATTTATCCAAACCCTAAAGAATCCCTCTTAACACATGGCTATGATGCTCCCCCATTAATCCTGCACATGATCAGAGATGCATATATTGTCAGTCATTAAGGGACATGCTCAAGTGCTTAAGGTCAAGCAACTGACAAACAAATCTGTGGTGTTGAGCAGAATATTTACTATAATGATATTTCTGCTTCAGCAACTCAACATTAGATCTGTCTGAAATGCAATGGAAAATAAATAAGTTTCAAGACATTGATGTCTATATCACTAAAAGTCAAGTTTGAAGGGAATAATAGTTATTTCCTTTGGTTTGTAGTTACAAGCAAATAGGAGATAACACACCAAAGGTAAAAAAAAATAAAAGAAAGAAAAAAGTTACACAGTTTTATCGTAAATATTATATATTTAATAAGCTGATCTGCCAACTTTTGTTATTCCAGGTTATAGGAGATAGCTGTAACAGCATTTTGAACACATACTACTAAACATGGTTTATCACAATTTCATTTTGGTAACCAATTACTTGATACCCTGATCTTGCACTATGTGATGAGAAGATGGGTTCTGGACGCATTCAATTTTGGAGGACTTCCATGGGGCCTTCACTAAGTGGTTGGAACCACTATGACAAATGCATTGAAGTCAGAGGATTCTACTTTGAAAAAGATTAGAATTTTGTACAACTTTGAAATTAATAAATGTCTCACCTGAAAAAGTCTGAAAAATTCTGGAATGCACCTTGTCTCTACTACAAATACAACATAGATCAGCAGTAAAGGACTAGGCAATGCATTCATATATTAGGGGGAAGGGTTCTTATAATTGACTGATGATTCCGATAATAAAAAGTCAAATAACTCTGTTAAATGTAGATGGGATAAAATGTGTGTATTGTGTGATATATATGAACCCAAAGTGCAGTGTGCAGGAACAAAAACCACATGGTAATCTAACCAAAACCAATGATTTGTCCAATTCAAATATAAGTGTACATACACACACACATATATCCTTTTGTTATAATATTCTTCTTAATAATCTTCTGAATAACCCCAAATTTTAACTTTATACAATATGGCAATATTGTTTAAAATATTTAACTATAGTACCCCATGATAAAATTTTCCCTGTTTCATTATCAATGGTCTATTAGTGGCTTGCCCCTTTCATTGTCAGCTAACATCTTGATTTAAGATTTCTTTTACCAAATCTCATTATATTGCTTCAAATAAATCTTGATAGTTTTTTATGACTATACCCACTATGATTTCTGTCGACTCCCTCAGCCCCCTTCCTAATAGGCACTGCTCTTTGTTTATTTGGCCTTAGATACACAAAGATTTGATAAACATGGGAGCCAGTCAGGTGGCACTAGCATCGGACACATTCAGATAGTACTTTTTACACGCCATTGGCACAGGAGCCAGTGTGTAAGTTCCAATAGTATTTAAAAATGGTCATTCCAAGCATAGAGTTTGTAAACTGTGTTATTGGATCGAGGTTTTTTTTAAAAAACTCTATGCTTGGAATGACCATTTTTAAATACTATTGGAACTTACACGCAAGGTACAGGAAACTTATACGTATACCATTCTGCTTAAATAATGTGGAACTGCAGATGCAATATCTCTGCATATCTCATGTCTGTTTTCATTCCTCCACTTCACTCTCTATTTCATATCTTCTCAAGAATAACTATTGCTTAACCATTTTCTCGCACTGTCTCCGATGAAGGGATATATAAAATACCCTGGAAACAGCTGTAAGACCTTCTCTTTACAGATGTTTTGAAATCTTTCACAGCCTTGGATTTTTATCTCATTCTGTTAATTTTATATACATATATATATATATATATATACGTTGGGCTTCTTTTTAGTTTCTATCTAACAAATCCACTTACAAGACTTTGGTTGGCCCAAGGCTATAGAAGAAGACACTTGCCCAAGATGCCATGCAGTGGGACTAAACCCAGAACCATGTGGTTGAAAACGAGCTTCTTACCACACAGTCAGGCTTATATATATATATATTACATGACAGGTTTCCACAGAGTTTCTGCAACTACCAAATTCACTCACAAGGTGTTTGTGGGCTATAGAAGACAGTTTGTCAAAAATGGTGCACAGTGGTAAACCTGAAAACCCACAATGATGCCTATAAACTACACTGGTCTTACAAAATTTGTGTGAAGATTTCCTTCTACTCTATGGTACTCTACTCACCGAAGAAGACCATTTGCAATAATCTGACTTACCATTCGCTGTAATACGAAGGGTTGTTCAAGACAGTAGCAACCACACGTGCCCCATGATTAGGGGGGTTGGACCAGATACGCCGCACAATGATTTCCAGCTGGGAACTGCATCGCTCCATGGCATTGGTAGTATTACAGACAAGAACTAGGTTTCCGATACGTTCATCTAGATAAAAATAAGAAAAGTGCATATCAAAACCATAATTATTTAGATATGATCGCAACTGGTTTCATCATATATCTATGTGCCAAGTAATAATTACTAATGTTACATGTAAGATAATTATAACAATCTAAAATGAATATATCTTTACAAAAATTCAACTGAGTGGTCATAGTCATTGTCGTCATCATCATCATAATCATTTAATTCTCACTTTTCCATGCTTGCATGGGTCAGACAGAATTTGAGGAGATAGATATTCTACGGTTGGATACCCTTCCTGTTGCCAACACTCACCTGTTCCCAAGCAAGGTAATATTTCCTCATGGTTTGAGATATTTTTCACAGGAGGCTAGATACAAACAATTAAGCTTGTATGATGGTGATGCTCATTTACAATCAACACATAATGTCAAGACAAGGGCACGTGCAAATGCTCACTTGTATACAGATACATATATGATAGGTCTCCTTTCAGTTTCCATCATCCAAATTCACTCACAAGGCTTTGATTGGTTCAGAGCTCATTCTCCTCCTCATTATCATCATCTAACATGTTTTCCATGCTGGTAAGGGTTAGACGGTTTGACAAGGACTGGTAAGCTGGAGTGCTGCACCAGGCTCAAGTCATCTGTTTTGGCTTGGTTTCTATGGATGGATGCCCTTCCTAATGCCAACCACTTTACAGAGCATACTGAGTGTTTCTTACACGTGTCTTTTATGTGTTACAGGCCTGGATCTCTTTAATGTGGCACTAGCACGGGTACTTTACATGTGTCACCGGCACTGGAAATGACCAGGATTCACTTAGCTTGACGTATCTTATCAAGCACAATAGATCACCAGAAGTCTTGTGAACTTGGCATTGCCTCTGTAGTGGCGCAAAATTATAGCCGCCATTGAGGATGTACTATTCTGCGCATGTGCAGGGGACTTCACCACCAGAAGCCCCTCGAGTTGTGCATGCGTAGTAAAACTCGTACTTAAACAGTGACTTTCATTTTCACAGCGAGTTGAGCTGAGACCTTCTACGTGACAACACCTCACTCCTCCACGAAGCACTTTTACACTGTTCTCTGGCAGGCATCAAGGAAGCCCTTAACCTTCCATTACCAAACTACAAATTAATCAGTGGCTGCTAAGTTGAATGACAGGATTTGTGAAACCAAGCATCATCAAAAAATAAAACCTTTTTATTATGTTGTTAATTGTTCTAATGTCTCTTCATTCATAATGCTGTTGAAAGGTGATAGAGAGAGACTAAAGTCTCTATGACAACTATCTAAAAATTTACACCTCCATGAAGCTCAACAACTGAGGATTATATAATAGACAACACTTTCCCAAAGTTCCACACCGTGACACTGCATCAAGACCACATGGTTGGAAAGCAAGCTTTTAAACCACACAACCGCACCTGTGTCAATATACGTTTCTATTATATTACAGAAAATATGGAAATAGCAGTTCTACAGATATATATCGTTACTGAAAATAGCAGAATGTCTACCAGTTACTTACTATATAAACCAAAATTCTTAGAGAAAGACTGGGCTGTCAGGAATTCAAATCCTCTGGAAGCAAAATATCGTGGAGCCCAGGCATCAGCAACTAAGTCTCCTGTGGCAAAGCCTTGATAAGCAATGTCCATCAGAACTAAAACTTTGCGTTCCTGGAATGGAAAATTATTTATCAATAAAGAAATTGAACAATATAGAATGACAACAAAGACTAAATTGTTTCTTAATGAATAAAGAAGAGAGAAGCAAAGAAGAATATCATCATTTTAACATCAGCCTGTCCATGCTTGCATGGTTAGTCCACATTACTTCATAAGGAGCATAGGGCTGATTTCCTGGTTTCTCTGGTGTACATATTTCTTTTTGGATGGGATTCTGGTCTGTTGCAGGTTTACTCATTTTTACCAGCTGATTGAACTGAAGCAATGTGAAATGAAGTGTTTTGCTCAAGAACACAAGAACTGGTCCAAGAACTGAAAACACGATCTCATGATCACGAACCTAACATCCTAACCACTACGCCATACTTGCATGGAGCAGACATAATTTTTTGAGGCAGATTTTCTACAGCCAGATGCTGTTGTTGTCGCTGTCACTATCATCATTTAATGTCTATTTTTCCATGCTTGCATGAGTTAGATGAAATTTGTCGAGGCAGATTTACTATGGTTGGATGCCCCTGCTGTCACCAACCCTCACCTGTTTCCAAGCAAGGTATATTATTTTCATGCTACCAGACTTGTTTTACATGAAAGACTTGAAATAAATTATCTTGCTTGTAGGACAATGATGCTCATTTACAACCACCACATGATGTCTAGACTGGGGTATACACACACATAATGGGCTTCTTTCGGTTTCTACCTAGCAAATCTACTCACAAGGCTCTGGTCAATCTGGGCTGTAGTAGAAGACACTTGCCCAGTGCGATTGAACCAGAGCCCACATGTTTGGGAAGCAAGCTTCTTAACTATGAAAGGTAATCACTTTGGAATTAAATCATAGTTTTATCTTCTATTCAAAAAGAAACTGTAAATCAACAATAAAAAAAAGGACAAGGGTTCCGACTGATCTGATTAATGGAACAGTCTGCTGGCAAAATTAACTTATAATTGGCCAAGCACTTTACAGACATGTGTACCCATAACATAGTTCTCAGGGAGATTTAGTGTGACAGACAGAATGTGACAAAGCTGGCCCATTGAATTACAGGTTCAACTCATTTTTGCCAGCTGAGTGGACTGGAGCAATGTGAAATAAAGCATCTTGCTCAAGGACACAACATGCCACCAGGAATCGAACTCACAACCTTACAATCATGAGCTGAATACTCTAACCATTAAGCCATACCTAGTGTGTGATGTGTGTGTGTGTATTAAAAAATGCAAGTCACAAAATGGAATAAGATGGTACTGTGATAAGGAGAAGTGAATTCTTCTGCATATGGCAGAACTCTCCTTTGCGGAAGATATGGGAAGTCTGACAGCTTTCTTATCTTCTCCAAAGAAAAATCTACAAAAGACATTATATAGTATTCACCATCTTCTTGTGACACCTTCGAATCTTATCTGATTTTACTTGATATAAATTGTCCTTAGTTTTTGTTGGTCTCTAATTTTATTTTCATTAATATTTTGACCGTTTCAAAGCAGAAGGTTAGAAAGCCAAAATATACTCACTTCACACACATCAGCAATTTGTTTCCATTGATCATGTGTTGGATCGACACCAGTGGGGTTATGTGCAACAGCGTGTAAGATTACCACGGAATTTTCTTTTGCAGCCTGTGGGACAATGGATAGATAGTAGAAAGGTAATTGAAAAAATATCGAGACAAAAATACAGAAACTGTAAATAAATACAGAAGACAGACTAATAAGCTGATCCCCATTCAATTATCTCAGCCCACAACACTTTTTTAGTATCTTTGCCATATGAAGTTATATCTGAGAAGAAAGATCTTACAAAATATTGAGAATGGCCTAAGCCCAAATCTCAATTTGGAATTATTAACAAAATTATTTATCTGATGTAGAATGGGTATAAAAACTTCTGAAATAAATCACAACAAAGATAAAAAATATAAAGAAGACCATTAATAAAAACTTTACTTTATTAGGTAGCTGGTCTGTTATTGGTTCAAACGTTTAACATTTGAAGAAGTGCCAAACAAAGTATTAAGTATATAGGTCAAAATCTCCTTTAGTCATAAATGACCATGGGATTGCACCTAGAAAGTTACCCTCTGAGGCACAAGTCTGGGCCATGTTGTTTATGGAAGACCAGTAGTCACTTATGCATACCAGCTTCCCCTCATCACACCACTGATGTTATCTGAGGGAAAGGGAAAGGCCGATACAGCTTGGTATCAGCGACATTGCAGCTCATTTCTACAGTTGAGTGAACTGGAGCAACGTGAAATAAAGTATCTTACTCAAGAACACAACACCCAGCCTGGTCCAAGAATCAAACTCACCACCCCATGATTGTGAGCCCAACACTCTAACTACTGAGCCATGCGCCTCCACATAATAAGAATATACATGGACGCATAATGATTTTATTTCATTTGAATAGCATCAGTTAATCCCCTTCACATTCCCCAAAACATGCATACAGTCGTAAATTTTTTCTGTAAACATTCACACCCCTGCAGAAATCTAGGCATTATGGGTCTCCCCCACCCTATTTCTTCATGTTCACTTTTCCATGCTTGCATGGGTTGGATGGAATTAGTCAAGGCAGGATTTTCTATGGCTGAATGTCCTTCCTGTTAACAGCCCCCATCTGTTTTCGAGTAGGGTAATATTTCCCCATGGCCAGACATGTTCTTATGAAAGACTGGAAATGAGGGACACTGCTTGCATGATGGTGCTTTTCATTTAGTTATCACACAATGTCAAGGCAAGGAGACAATAACACATGTGCACACACACACACACATGATAAGTTTCATTGAGTTTCCATCTATCAAATCCACTCACAAGGTTTTGGTCAAACTGAAGCTATAGTTGCAAAGGAAGACACTGGTTGGATTGGAGCTGTACTGTGGGACAGCCATGCCTGCACCTGTAGCATTTAAACTAAATTGAGATATTGAAAACACAAGGAAGTGAAACAAAATTATGCAAAGTTGGTTTCTTTATATTGTGTGAAAAAAAAAAAAAAACCCAGCTGCAGGCATGGGTACGTGGTAAGAAGTTTACTTCCCAACCACATAGTTTGGTGTATAAGCAAACCTACAATGGTTGTTTTTTTTATAACCCCCGTAACATAGCAGTTCAGCAAAAGAAGCAGATAGATTAAGTACCGAGCTTAAAAAAATACTATTGGAGTTGACTTGACTGAATCCTTCAAGGTGGTGCTGCTGCATGGCTACAGTCCAATGACTGAAACATGTAATAGAAAGGTAAAAGATAGAAGTAACTCACTGCTAAAACAATGCAACTTAACTTTAGCAGTGGAAGGGAAAAAAAAAAAATGAAGGTGCATCACTTTTTACACAAATGTAACTAATTCTTTCTCAATTCTGCCAAAGAAAATATGTTATTTCTATTCTTAATATTTTCACAATCATAACAATAAGCAAAATAACTTACGCTAAGATCCTCAACCATGCCATTAATATCTAAGCTTCTGCTTTGAGCGTCCCAATATCGGTACTCTTTGATGTTGGTAAAGCCAGCTGCCATGTAGACACCCTTGTGGTTTCCTGAATAATAAAAGAAGCTTTGTAAATTTTCATCAAAACATTAATGATTCTATGTCTATTCTTCTTCAGGATTAATTCTGTACTAATAGTAGTAGTAGTAGTAGTAATTATTTCAAATTTTGGCACAAGGCCAGCAACTTTGATGAAGTGGGCTAGTTGATTACATCGACTCCAGTACTAAACTACTACTTATTTTGTCGACCCCTGAAGGATGAAAGCAAAGTGAACCTTGATGGAATTTGAACTCAGAAAATAGAGATAGACAAAATGCCACTAAAGATCTTGCCTGGCATGTGAATGACCCTACCAGCTTGACGTCAATAATAATAATAATAATAATAATTATTTAAGTTTCAAAAAGTTGCAAAATGAAAACTAAAACTTAAAACAAATTTAGTATGATGGAAACTAAAATATATAAAAAAAACTGTTTTGGTAAAGTTAGTAACAATGTGTGTTTAGATGAATGATTTAAGAATAAAAAAAAAATTCTTAAAGATAAGAGTAATTTATATTAACGGGAAATGCAGTAGGACTAGTCATGGAAGTGAAACAACAGCAACTAGACTGTCCTGTCCAGTCATATTATTGCTGTGAAAGTTTGAAGCAGAAGTAAGGATAAATTATCACGGTAATTATTGAGAGTAAAGATATGAAAAATTCTAGGTTATAAAAAAAAGGAAAACTAGCCAGATGACCAAGAGGCTCTAATTTCTAAAGAGTCTTAAAATAATTTGTTCAAAAGCTTTCTGAATGAGTTTGGAATAGAAATGAATGAAAAGTAACTATATTTATAAAAGAAATAGAAGTTTTTTTTGTCCACCACACTAATTCATATTTTTATTCTGCTTGAGTACAATGGCTGAACACTAATAAAAAATTGTTTCCTTAGAGATTATATACATCATTTTTGTAACCAAGTATAAATTAAGAGATTATATTTTCTTTGTTTCCGTATAACACGAAGCATGGCTATGTGGTTATGATAAATAAATTAGCTTCATAATCACATGGTTCCAGGTTCAATCCCATTGTGCGGTCCCTTGAGCAAGGTTGTTCTAAGCATTGTGAGTGAAATTAGGTAAATGGAAACTTTACAGAAGCAAGTTGCATGGACTATAGCTGTGTTTGGATGGCAACTCGAGCTTTTGCATAAGATTTAACACTACTGCCTGGCCCTAGGGTGCCTTTAGCAGAGTCCACTTTGTTGCAAGTATTCACACCAAGTCTCCCATTCAAAGATAACTCATGAACCATAGGATGCATGCATTTCTGCATGTTGGGCATCATCAGCTACAAATGCTGAACCCATTCTTCAAAGCCTTATAGGAATGATAGTTATTATATGTAAGAACATCAAATAAGTATATTTGTAGACATGCATGGTCAAATTGGAATAAACAAACTTAAGCTACACAAAGAAACTTTGAATAAAATAGGATTTTGAAAGACAAATTTGGTATTCATAGCTGACAACACGTAACAATGTATGAGATTATTTATAGCCTCATATATCTCACAAAAGAGGTAGTGGGCGCTGACAAAAGCACAAGCATTGCATTAATTGAATGGCTTAGGTGTATAAGAGACTTCAAAGAACTTATGTAAAAAGTGACACTAATAAAATCATACTTTATATTATTGCCTTTAATTACCTGTAAAATATCTAAATATAGCATTTTAAGTAAATCTAACAACCAGGGAAAAAGAAAATATGTACACAAAGGCGACAGCTCCTCTATTTCTATTAGAGAAGAATCAAAATAAAACCACAAGAAGTACATAAACTCAAAAGCTGATTCATGTATTGAAAGTCATTCAGTTCAAAATTTAAGGTGTGGGAATTCCCTAAACAGGATTATTATTAAGACCCAGATGTGAATGTAAAATGAATTTTGGGTTATAAAATTGTGAAAATGCAGAGATTTTCTCAGTAATAAATTACAAATTACATATCTAATAATAAATTACAAATTACATATCCAATAATAAACTAGGGTCATTTCAACCAAATTTGAGTCCATTTCTTTTACTAACATTTGTTTTGTAACCCTTATCCAAAGAAAAAGGACATTACTGCCAAAAAACAATCCACTCACAAAAACATGATTATTACTTCTGCCTTAGCGAAGGTGGAGGTATTGTTTTCAGTTGTGTTTGTTAGTTTGTTTGTCTGTGGACAAGATATCTCAAGAACCACTGGATGGATTTGGATGAAACTTTCAGGGATGTTTGGCCTCGTGACTGGCACAAACTGATTAGATTTTGGGATCAATCCGGTACCAGACAAGGATTCTGGATTATTTGTTATATTTACTTTGCATAAAGTATTACAATCTTACATTGACTTTCAAGTCTTTCTCTGATTATCTCCCTTGAAAGCACGCTCATGGTTTCCACGTAAGTTATGACGACATTGCTGTTTCCAAAGTTTTATTTTCCTTTCACTATTATTGATTTTACTCGCGTCTCTATCTTAGTAGAAACTGATGGCTAAAGAAATCAAGCTACATAAACAAACGGCAGCAAAACCATTCAGAAATTGAATAACACTAACATATTCAGTAACAATAAATTTAATTTATCCTTGACAATTTTTAGTTTTACCAATTTTGAATATATCATTCCTGTTTAAAACCCTTACCTACTTGCATTTCTAGCTCTGTCTCGAAGGAAACTTTACTTCTTGGACTCACGTTTTTGTGTGCAATGATGTTGTTAAACCTCCGTTAACAGCACTGTACGCAAGTCCTTTCCATTTTCTTTTACACACGGATAAATTTTTCACTATAAACCTTAATGGTCATGAAGACACTATATCAGTGGATAGACTAAAAAAGGCTTTCATAGAGAAAACTGTCCCTGTTCCCACTACAGACAACATACACACAGCATTACAAACACCCACCTTCATATTCCATGACTACCATTGGGATCGATCAGGTACTGGACAAGGATTCTGGATTATTTTTCCGGTTTTTTACTTAATTTCTGAGAGCGTTCGGGTTCATATTTAGTATTCTCATTTGTGAGAGCAGTGGAGTTTATTTCAGATATTCTCATTTTAAAAATGAGAAATGAGAACCCAGGTTCAAAATTTCCCCAAGACACCTGATGAAGGCTGGAGGGTATATCAGCTGAAACGTTGTATTAACAACAAACAAGATGAGGACAAATATCCATCAAATGTAAATAATGTAAGAAACTCTTATATTGCCTTTTGGTGCAAAATGTACTCTTGCTTATATCACCAGCGGAGAAACATCTCCTGTGCCAAGACCATCAGATCACACAATTTTGACCTTCCTTGGTCTTGTCTATGATGGATGCTTGACTGCACCAAAAGCCAAAATGAGAGCTTCCCTTGTGGTATCTACCAGATACCTGGTATCTAACAGAAGTGGGGATAAATATTTTTTGGAAACCCATCAAATACAGAAAAATAAAAGTAGCAAATGTACACACATATGGACATGGAGTTTTTTTCTCTCTAAAGAATATAATCAAAATGTGATTGCTTACCCCATGTTGGAGTTGAGACATAGACTGTGTCAGCTTTATTGATGGTGCGATAAAAATCAGCAGAAAGACGTATGGCACCAGTACCGCCTAGAGACTGCACTCCAACAACCTGCACAAATTAATATAATATTAGTGGTTGACAAAAGATTGTCTGATGGTGTTCTGAAGAATACAATTATTGCTTTTTTATACATGGGCAACAACCATTTTCCTATGGGAGAAAGATGCAGTTCAAGGAATTGCAATTAATTACGGGTTCATGAAATGAATGATAAAAAGGCAAAACAATTCAATCTTGTCTCAATGAATGTATCTAAATCAGTGGTTCTCAACCCTTTTTTTTTACCTATGGACCCCTTTGATTCCTATTTTACCCATGTGTGGAGGGGAGACCCTCATAGGCATTCAATATCTAAAAACTATTAAATTTTTATGATTAATGTTACTAGGAATTGTATAAAATTGTTTAAATATTTTGTATATTGTAGAAATATGACCAGTTTGTTGCACATAAATTTTAACAACAAAATCTTATGTGGACCCCCCACCCCACCCACAAGGGTTATGTGGATCCCAAATGAGAACCACTGATCTAAACAATATAAGTAATTTAATAATACTTCTGCAGGTTCCCTGCTTTTATAGACAATATAACTATTAAAGGCTCAAAATATTTTATTCCAACTATGAGATTCTTTGCAAGTCAGTCTATTTCTGATGATTGAAAATATACATGAATATTTGTAATAATAGCAAGAACAACAGAATATATACGATATAGGTACAGGCACTGATTAGTTAGGAAGTCTGCTTTGCAACCAAGTAGTTTTGGGTTCAGTCCTACAGTGCAGCACCTTGGGTAAGTGTCTTCTACAACAGCTCTGAGTTGACCAATGCCTTGTGAGCAGATTTGGTAGACAGAAACTGAGTGGAAGCCCATCATGTGTGTGTTCCACCACCACTTGACAACTGATGTTAGTTTGTTTACATCTCCATAGCTTAGTGTACCGGACTTGAAAATAAGTACAGAAGTCAATTTGTTTGACTAAACACTTCAAGGTGGTGCACTGTACAATGACTGTACAAGGAAAAGATAAAAGATATACATTCTTTTGTTCATTGCCATACATTACCTCATATACAATATCCCATTTTGACAAATAGAATGAATGGTAACAAAGAAGCTAACATATATATTGATTTCAAACTTTGGTACAAGGCCAGAAATTTCAGAGGAGGGGCTAAGTTGATTACATCAACCCTAAAAGGACAAAAGGATGAAAGACAAAGTCAACCTCAGTGGAATTTAAACTCAGAACATATAGATGGATGAAATACTGCTGAGCATATCACCTGTCGTGTTAACAATTCTGCCACTTTGCGGTCTTAAGCTAATTTATATACCAAGAGATAAAATGTTAAACAAATCCTTATTCATTTGATGAGAATTTGCCAATATCAAAAAAAAAAAAAAAAAGAATGAAGTAAAATATCTTCAAACAGATGATGTAGTGGAACTTGTTTGTCTAGGATTTGATTCCAATACCTGGCAATACCATGGTGACATTCTAGAAATAACTGCTTACCACATAATTTTGAGCATTCTTTTAATGATCGCCTCAGTTAAACATATTGAAAATGTTTATGGAGCAGGCATTGCTGTGTGTTTAAGAGGTTTGCTTCCCAACCACATGGTTTTGAATTCAGTCTCACCATGTGACATCTTAGACAAGTGTTTTCTACTATAGTCCCAGGTTGGCCAAAGCCTTGTGAGTGGATCTGGTAGATGAAAATTATATGGAAACTCATCTATATATATATATATATGTGTTTGTGTGTATACACATATGTATGTGTGTGTATATGTTTGTGTCTTCTTGACTTGACATTGTGTAAATAGTAAATGAGTGTCATTCATTTCCAGTATTTTGTGAAAACATGTCTGGCTATGGGGAAAAAACCTTGCTTGGAACCAGGTAAGGGTTGGTAACAGGAAGGGCATCCCACCATGGAAAACCTGCCTCAATAAACTCTGTTCAGCCCATGCAATCATGGAAAAGTGGACAGTAAAATGATAATGGTGATGATGATGATGATGATTAAAAATGAAATGAGGTACCATATTTTCAGACAATAAATGCAAAAGAATCACTCCTAATATAGAGTTGGAATTGGTACTTATATTTGTAGATTGTGGTAGACAGAATATTTGTTTGAAGCGCTTTAAATCAATCAATCATCCATTATATATTTATATGGTAGCAAAAAATCAATTGAACATATCAATAAGCAATGAATATAATATAGAAATGGATGCACAGAACTGTATGATGGTGACATTTGTTTACAATAATTATGTTATGTCAAGACAAGAAGACACCAATTCACACATACACACACACACGCAATGGGATTCTTTCAGTTTCTGCCTACCAAATTTACTCACAAGCTTTTGGTCAGCCTGGGGTGGTAGTAGAAGTCACTTGTCCAAGGTGTCACACAATGGGTTAATGGAAATATATCAATAAAAGATGACAATGAGAATAAAACATATAACAAAGTAAATATTACATAAAAAGAATGTGGATGGATTAAATAGTAAGAAGTACTTACTAACATGTTTAAACAAATGATGTGAGAAAAGAACGAAGAAGTTTCTCACAGCTGTGTGAAAACTACAAATATTGGTTTCAAATTCTGGCACAAAGCCAGGAATTTTGGGGGAGGAGGCAAGTCGGTTACATTGGCCCAAGTGCTCAACTGTTACTTATTTTATCGACCCAGAAAGGATGAAAGGCAAAGTCAATCCTGGCAGAATTTGAACTCAGAATGTAAAATTGGATGAAATGCCACTAAGCATTTTGTCTAGCATACTAATGATTCTACCAGCTCCCTGCTTTATGAGAACTACAAATATCAAAATGCTTACCAATTAAGTCTTATGAATTTTTCTCATAATAAAGATAAAAGAGCTAAACAATTATTCTCGAAAGCAAACATGATCAAAGAAAATTAAATGTTTTAGCTGGAAAAAGTTTAGAAAACAAGAAACCAAAGATTTTTTAATTAGGTATATTTCAGTTAGAATTTATTTTCATATTTATATTCTTTTGTTTCAGTCATTTGACTGTGGCCATGCTGGAGCACCACCTTTAGTTGAGCAAATCGACCTCAGGACTTATTCTTTGTAAGCCTAGTACTTATTCTATTGTTCTCTTTTGCTGAACTACTAGGCTACAGGGACGTAAACACAGACACACAAACACACATACATACGTACATATATATATATATATATATTATAATATTAGGGAATGTCAAAATCCAAACTTACATTCAAGGATATTCAATTTAGTAATACCAAATTGAATTTTATAATGAAAAATATATTAATAATCTAGAGAAGAACCACCAAGATGCAATCCAAACAATGAAGGAGATCAGACACCATCAAGAAAAACGTACTCTACAAAATACTGATTTAAAAATCTATAAAATCTAAAAGAAAAGTTGTATTGATATCACATGACAGTTGTAAATGAGTGCCACTGTCATCCAACTGGTGTCCTTTGTTTCCAATCTTTCATGAAAACATAACTAGTCATGGGGAAATATTGCCTTACTTGGAAACAGGTGAGGGTTGGCAACAGGAAGGATATCTGGCTGAAGAAAATCTGCTTCAACAAATTCCATCCAACCCATGTCCACATAGAAAAGTGGACATTAAAATGATGTTGATAATATTTAACACCTTTACTAAAATGTTTTGGTGGGAACCTGATTCAAATCGAAAAATGTCTAGTTAGAATAGATCTGCTGTACAGTGAAATCAAAACTGCAATACATGGTATGAGTGTAATAGATTGATGAGGCAGTGATTGGCAGGTTTTAGGGCACTGGACAGAATAACATGAGGTATTTGTAATGCTTCTCTGTGTGATGAGTTCAAATTCTGCTGAGGTCATTTTTGGAGGTTTTAAAATAAGTAGCAATCAATGGTGGTAGTTTGTGGTATTTGTCTTGGCCTCTTGTGTTATAACAACATTGGTGCCAAATAATAGCAGCCTTAAGGCAACAGTCTTTCTTGAAGACAACATAGATGGCATGGAGAAAGGAAATTTTCTTCACATAAATGTACTTTCCATCACTAAATTGATGAAGTTCCTAAATTACTTACTCTGTTTTCAACAATTGCAGGATTTCCTTCTCCAAGTAGCAACTGGATAGCAGCAGATCGAAAGTCAGGGAAACCTAATATAGGTAAGTATTCATGATTCAAGGTAGGATCAGAAGCAATCTGTAATTCTACTTTGTGAACAACTGGAAGTACCCATGGTTTTCCCTCATTTGTGCGGTAAGCTGTAAATAGTTAAAGAAAAAGAGAAAAAAGAAATTACACAATCATAAAATTAAAAACAAAACATCATATACTCAAAAGAGTGGCAACACCTATGCTTTTGCAGGCTCACCTAGATTAGAGAAGTCACTGTAGTTGATAGTTGATGTTCAGTTTGAATATCTGTGGTGAAACAAGCAGACAGGGCTGCAGTTTTGCAAAGAAAGGATTAAGCATTGTGTTTACTCAGTGAGGGGTTTACAAAAGTGAGACATAGAGATGATGATAGAAGAAGAGAAGGAGGTATATAGAGGGTTGGGTTTAGATAGAGGTAGCAAAGGAACACAAATCAATAAAGAAGTGGTAGAAGAAACAGGGAGAAGGAACTGTGTATCTGCAGGTTAGTGATTGTGTCAGTGAGAAGTTCTTTGTCATTTAGCTGGGAGCCATGAGGTTTATTCCAGAAATGTTGAGAGTTTTTTTAAGAGAGGCAGTTATAACTGTCCTACATTATTGTAATTTTAGCATATCATTACTATACATCTAATAAGCTGATCTGCCAACTTTTGAGCTAAACACTGCTGCTTACAGCTGACTAGTCTGCAGAATGCAGTTAGGACATGGGAGACAATTTGGAAGCTTGCTAAGTAATAACGTCTTGTGTTGAACTGGGCAAATATATTACAGAAACTTATGAAATGCTCCTGACTGCTTATGAATTAACTTGTATGAGTTGCACATTTTCTTTTTGCTGACACAAGGGGCCTGGCAAAGCGAGTCCACCAGGAAGCTCATGGTGATTCCCATTTTCAACAGCAAAGGCATCATCTACATCCACTGGGTTTTCTTAGGCTAGACAGTCAATAAAGAGTAGTCTGTGGAGGTTTTGAGGGAGTTCAGGAAGAGATTTCATTACAAAAGGCCAGGGCTCTTTCACTCAGGTCAGTGGCACCAGCACATCAGTTCACATTTCTATCCTGGTAACCAACTACTTGACAGATATAAGTATGAAAACTCTCCCTATAGTCCAGGCCTTGCTTCCTGAGACTTTTGGTTGTTCCTCAAGCTGAAGGAGAAGATGATAGAGGTAGTGAGAAGGGTCCCGGACACCTTCATTTTGGAAGACTTCCATGGGGCCTTAATGAAGTGGCTGGAGCATTTCAACAAGTGCATTAAGTCAGAGGATTCTACTTTGAAGGTGATTAGATTTTTGTACTTCTTTGAAATTAATAAATGTCTCTCCTGAAAAAAGTCTCAAAATTTCTGGAATGCACCTTGTAATTTTTGTAATTTCAAAGCTGTTTATTGTGCATGTGTGGTCAATACGAAACTCGGCTTGTGAAGACCTGTTGGGGCAAGCGAAAGCGAAATCGTGATGGCACCTGTGCCCAGCATCGCCTTCTTGGCACGTGTAAAGACATTCAATCGAGATTGTTGCCAGTGCCTCTGGACTGGCTCCTGTGCAGGTGGCACGTAAAATACACCATTTTGAGTGAGGCCGTTGCCAGTACCGCCTGACTGGCCTTTGTGCTGGTGGCACGTAAAAGCACCCACTACTCTCTCAGAGTGGTTGACATTAGGAAGGGCATCCAGCTGTAGAAACTCTGCCAAATTAGATTGGAGCCTGGTGTAGCCATCTGGTTCACCAGTCCTCAGTCAAATCGTCCAACCCATGCTAGCATGGAAAGCGGACGTTAAACGATGATGATGATGATGATGTGTGTATATATATATATATATATATATATATACACATACATATATGTAGTGGATCTTGCAGGCATGAAGTGGATTTGATCCTAGATAGCCAAATTTAAATTAACACTTCAACTGCACTTTTCTCATAGTTTTTCTGCCAGAGCAGTTTACATTTTCCAGATGCCTTAGCTAAGCAAAATGTCTTCCCCACTTTACCCTTCTAACCTCTTATAGGCCACCAAAAAGCTAGACTTAAAATAACAAGTACCACCAACGAAATCTATGTCTATCATTCTGGATAGTTAAAAAAAACAAGAGCCCCCAAGCAAAAGTCAGAGAACCTGAGTTAAGGAGAGCAACCATCAGTTAATGAATGGACAGCTAGTCAGGCCCACAAGCAGGCAGCTAATATAGACAAATGGTCAGAGGGAAAAAGAAGTTTACAGTCAGTAACGATAGGACAACTTACCACGATTCTACAACTTTTACTAGCTCAATTTCTTTTCTCTAACAACATCATTCTATCTCTATCTGTGGGTTACTACTAAGAGAACGTGTACACAAACTATACAAGGAAAATCTACAACATCTATCTATACTTCGCATGCTTTTCTATTTACTAATTATACATACCAAGCCGTCGTTGTTTGGGATTTTTTTTACAATGTAACGATAGATAAATATTTTCTTCACAACTTCAATCACTGTTCTTTCACCTTTACATAATGGCAATCAACGAAGAACCAATCCTTACAAACTGATTACGACTCCGACGTTCCATACTATTGTTTACAAATTAATTTCAACCGATACAAAAAAACTTCTACTGTTACATATACACACACATATATACAAGAATTAGATTCAGGTTAAAATGCTAAGACCAAGAAAGAGAATAAATTTTACTTTTTCCTTCATTTACTTGTTTCAGTCATTTTGACTGCGGCTATGCTGGAGCACCGCCTTTAGTCGAGCAAATCGACCCCAGAACTTATTCTTTGTCAGCCTAGTACTTATTCTATCGGTCTCTTTTGCCGAACCGCTAAGTTACGGGGACGTAAATACACCAGTATCGGTTGTCAAGCGATGTTGGGTGGGGGACAAACACAGACACACACACACATATATATACAACGAGCTTCTTTCAATTTCCGTCAACCAAATCCACTCACAAGGCTTTGATCCCCCACCCCATAAATCCTAAAATTTCCACTATTTTTCGAAGTTTTTGCTTTCAAATCATAGTCCATATCTGTAATTTGTTTCTATTTATAAGGCGGAATCCTGAATCAAACAATATCTTGTGAAAATTCCCCAAAATAAAATAAGTTATCAGGGATTATGTGGTGTGCTTGGATCAGAATTCCATCGAAAATAATTTTGGAACCGTTGTTTTGTTGTTTCTTTTGGCGTTTTTAAACCGTTCATATTTGTAGGCGAGAGAAAGATAATTATTTCTATTAATGACTAAGAATAGAAAAAGGTCTTTCGTTTTTTTTTTCCTATAACATTTCGTTAGGTTAACAACTTTACTAAAAAGTGTCTGAGAGGAAATTAGTCAACAAATTAATAAGCTCTTCAAAAAAGTTAGGAAATATTTGATACAAATAAATCATCAATAATTGTGTATTAAATTTCAAACTAAATTTTATATTAAAGAGAAGTAATTAAGAAAACGAAAGAAGTAACTAAATCCCACTTTTACATTTCAACCCATTTCCCAAGTAAACAACACGTTTAACATGGGACGATGTTTAGCGTACCGAGATAATAAAACAGCAGTTTCACTCTTACTGTGGCTTTTCCGATCTGGAATTTATTTATTTTTATGCTGTGTTCATCAAAATAAGAATTTTGTGGCGATAATTATTTGTTTAACTTATTATTATCATGGAAGTGGTCAAGCATTGGGTCCTTTGCTATAAGATTAGAATTGGTATTAAAAATGTTATTGTTAGGCAAGACTTCCTTTTGTACTCCCAACCCCACCTTTTTTGACGGGAGGAAGTCTTTGCCATTATTATTAGTATAGTTACTAATAATAAGCGAACTGGCAGAATCGTTAGCCAGCCGGACGAAATGCTTAGCGATATTTCGTCTGCTGCTATGTTCTGATTTCAAATTCCGCCGAGGTCGACATTTGCCTTTCATCCCTTTCGGGGTCGATAAATTAAGTACCAGTTACGCACTGGGGTCGATGTAATCGACTTAATCCGTTCGTCTGTTCTTGTTTGTTCCCTCTATGTTTAGCCCCTTGTGGGCAATAACGAAATAGGTATTTCGTCTGCTGCTATGTTCTGATTTCAAATTCCGCCGAGGTCGATCTTTGCCTTTCATCCCTTTCGGGGTCGATAAATTAAGTACGAGTGAAACACTGGAGTCGATGTAATCAATTAGTCCCCTCCCCACCAAATTTGAGGCCTTGTGCCTTTAGTAGAAGGGATTATTAGTATTAGTGACATTCTTTCGAAAGAATGCCGCATAATAAATATAGAACAAGACCCAGAATATTAAGGCGAAGAATCAATCGATATCACCGACTGCAGTACTTGACTGGCACTTTATTTAATCGTCCTCCGAAGGATGTATGGCAAAGTTGGGTGGACATTGGAATTAGACACTGAGGGAAAATGGCTGTAACTTTTTTATTTTTTAAGTTTGACGATTTTCGTTTTCGATAATGTGTTCTGTATGTCACGGTCATGCAATTCCCCCTTTTAAAAATTTTGGACCACCCCTCCCCTCCCCCATACACGGGAGGGGGCGATTCTTGGGGGGGGGGGATTTTCATTTTTGACATTGTGTTCTACATGTCCAGGTCGTACGAATAGCCTTCTCGCAACTTAGATGTGAAAATGAACAGCTTACATTTATATTGAAACAGAAAAAGGATCATATGTGGAGTCCCCACCACGAAACTTGATATGCTAGAAATAACAGCTAAACGCGGACAATCCAAATCTTGCATTGGTCCAGATGGACTATATGTAAATAAATATGAAGGAAAAAATGCGCTTTGGCAAACGGGGTTAGGGTTAGGGTTAGGTTTTGGGTTAGGGTAAACCTAACCCTAACCCTAACCAGATTTGACTGTAATTTCTAGCATGTAAATAGCCTGCTTGGTGAGGGGGGGGGAATTGAAATTTTTCAAACAATTTTTTTTCAGAATCGGAATCTCCATAGCCTAAAACGTGGGATTCCGTAAAAAAAAATAAATAAATAAGGGGGGGGGGAGGTTCAGATTACATATAGTCCATCTGGACCAATGCAAGATTTGGATTGTCCGCGTTTAGCTGTTATTTCTAGCATATCAAGTGTGGGGTGGGGGTGTAGGGAAGGGGAGGGCCAAAAAATTTTTTTAGGGGGAATCGCATGACCGTGACATATAGAACACATTATCGAAAACGAAAATCGTCAAAATTAAAAAATAAAAAAGTTACAGCCATTTTCCCTCAGTGTCTAATTCCAATGTCCACCCAAAGTTGATCTCTGAAGACAAAGAGCTAGAACAAATATCGAGAAGCATATAGACTGGCCCCTTTTTCGTTCAAAATTCAAATCCCGTTGAAATTAACTTTACTTATCATCTAGTTAGGATCGATATAATAAAGTACCAGTCATGCACTGAGGTCGGTGCAATCGATTATCTCCTTCCACGCAGAATTGCTGGCTTTATGTCTATGATTATTATTGTTCTAGTTGTTGCTTTACAAAACCGAAAGGAAAGGCAGTTTGTTGAAGTGAAAATGGTACGCTATAATCAAAGATCACGAAAGAATGTGTGAAACCAGAAAAGCTGTGATGGAACACCTATTATTATGGAGCTGCTCCATTAGAGAGGGAAAATTAACAAAGCAGAACAAGATGAAACAGAGATTAAGCAACGTGAACGATAAACGAAGTGGTTTGATTGTAGATGTAAGGAACAAGGTCAAGGAGACTAGTAAATAGTGAAAGGGCTTTTACAGTGACCTCGCCACGCACAATAGAAGAATATAGCATGGAGAAAAATATTAAAATAATTAATGTTTGAGTGTGTGCAGCAGTGCTATCATATATTATAACTGCAACTACAGCTGTATTATTTATAAACAAGAACCTTTTCAGCGAAAGTGATCGGACATAATATATGAAGGTCATAAAAACTGCAGATATCTTTCTTATTGACACTGTACTTACAGAATCTAACAAGCATTTTTAGAAATAATGACTAATTTTTATGGATACATATTTCACCTTTAATAGATTGATCAAGTTCAAATTTTATCTATCTTTTTAAGATCTTTTTCTTTCCATATTTTTCTGTATTTTTTTTCGGAACTGATTACGTTTCTTATGCACAAGTATGTGTATGTAATTTCGCTTGTTTGCTTAAGGCAAACAGAAGCGAAATTTTTAGCATCAAACCAAAGTGTACAGTACTCAGCCACGTTCGGTATTTTAATATTTTAATTTTTTAGAACAAAATATAAAATAGAAGCAATACGTATATATAAACATGTCTAGAATATGCACAAGACACCCAGGTTTTAAATGGAGTTGAACGATTTTCATGCCGTTTCTCAAGGACAACTTGTATGAAAGGAAACAGTTCGAAACACTCGATGATCGGAACAAAATTCGCAAGGGAGTTTGTGTGTATGTGTGTGTGGTGAAAGTAGAGCTTAGTAACTCGTCCTCAAACAGAAGAGAATATTATGCGTTAAAATTAGAAATACATGTATACGAACCACCGACACTGAGGTTAACTTTGTTGGGGTCAGGGTCTGCTCTGTAAGCGGCACTAACGGCAAAAACTTCCACGGGGTCCGCTATCGGAACATCGGCGTATTTTGAAGACATTTCACTATAAAAGCGTGAGGCAGTGTTGACAATTAAAAGGCGGGAGAGAAAGAAAAATCGAGAGAAGGTTTATATCTGTTTCGTGGACAACAGAAAACTAACAACTGAATGTTTGGCGTCAACGCAACGCTGACGATATCAACTTCGGCTGCTTACGGAATTCTAACGATATTTGCCGAACAGGCCGACTCAAGCTGGTTTAAAGTACCTGAAGCTTGAGACTAAGAATGACGTTGTTCGGGGGTCAGATATTGAACTCGTGTCAGGTCACGGGGTCAATTTCTTGGTGATGGTGGTAGTAGAGAAACCTAGAAACAATGAATTAATAAATAAAAATACTTCAGACAAAAATATTTATATTCTTCTTTTTCTTGAACTTAACATTTTAATATGAATCTAATTCCTATAATGCTATATAGGGAGGGTAGGTGGAAGTAAAGAATACGCACACCTCCCGTTTTCAATGTAACTCTAACGCTAACCCTAAACCCTAACTCTAACCCTAAACACTGGGTGTGCGTATTCTTTTTTTACCTTCGTCAGGAGGATATATATATGTATATATATATATATATATATATATATATATATATATATATATATATATATATATATATATATATATATATATATATATATATAATCAAAATAAGCTACAGGATATCCGTAACGATAGAAGTTTATTTTTGTAACGGGATTTTGTAATATAGGATTTGCAGCAAATTAGGAGGTCAGGGTACTTCATTCCACGCAAAAAATCCGACTTTTTTTGGGTGGTGGTGGTGGTAGTGGTGGGGTGTTGTTAAAATCGTGCGGGTGTTAATCTGAAAAATTAGCGAAATTAATTTGTAAACAATAGTATGGAACGTCGGAGTCGTAATCAGTTTGTAAGGATTGATTCTTCGTTGATTGCCATTATGTAAAGATGAAAGAACAGTGATTGAAGTTGTGAAGAAAATATTTATTTACCTTTATATAGTAAAAAAAATCCCAAACCACAACGGCTTGGTATGTATAATTAGTAAATAGAAAAGCATGCGAAGTATAGATAGATGTTGTAGATTTTCCTTGTATAGTTTGTGTACACGTTCTCTTAGTAGTAATCCACAGATAGAGATAGAATGATGTTGTTAGGGAAAAGAAATTGAGCTAGTAAAAGTTGTAGAGTCCTAGAAAGTTGTCCCATAGTTGCTGACTGTAAACTTCTTTCTCCCTCTGACCATTTGTCTATATTAGCTGCCTGCTTGTGGGCCTAACTAGCTGTCCATTCACTAACGGATGGTCGCTTTGCCTAACTCAGGTTTTTACTAACTCGAGTTGTCACTAACTGACTTTTGCTTGGGGGTTCTTGTTATCTTAATTCTAGATTTTGGTGAAATAGAAGAGTTTAGAAGGGTCAAGTGACGAAGACATTATTTTGCTTAGCTAAGGCATCTAGCAAATGTAAACTGCTGTTACAGAAAAGCTATTGTTTTCCCTCGTGAGAAAAGTGCTGTTGAAACGTTAATTTAAATTTGGCTATTTAGGATCGAATCTACATTTCGCCTGCAAGATCCACTACATATATATGTGTGTGTGTGTAGTTGCAGCATGGCGTGGATTCAATCTTTGATAACCAAATTCTTATCTTGTGAGTTACTTAGTTGCATCAATGGTGCCAGTGTTATGTAAAATAGCACTCAATACTCTCTGTATAGTGGTTAACATTAGGAAGGGCAACCAGCTGTAGAAACCATGCCAAAGCAGATATAGGAGCTTGGCACAGTCCTCTAACTTGCCAGCTCCTGTTGAACTATCTGACTATGCTAGCATAGAAGATGGATGTTAAATGTTAATAATGATGATGATGATGATAATGATGATGATGATGATGATGATATGGTGCACACATTCTCATAGTTACACCCCTCCACACATTCATATTATTATTCCCAGTGGGTTTTTTTTTTAATATAGTTTTAAAATTTGTTGTTAATCAAGCGAAACAAAGTTAGCCAGTTGTTGTTATTCTGTAATCATCATGTTTCCTATTTGGATATTTATGTCACACATTCACACACTGAATAACCAAACAGCGTCCTTAATATCAACTAGTACGACTTTATTTATTGACGGCACTTAATAATTTAGGCCTTATTGCTTTTGATGTTGTTGATTAGTCTCAGTCAGCTCTTATTTAGCAGAACTATCAGGAAAGGCCTCCCCCCATCTCAAATGTGATTGACATATTCCTTTTTTTTTTGTTTTTGTTTCAGATGTAGTTTATTTAGGATCACATTATCCAATGTGTCCTTCTCTTTTTCAAGACAGCAAGTTATAATTTGATGTAGTATTGGTTGTTATTCCTAGTAGTTCATCTGATCACCCAGAGGTCTCCACCATTAGCTTCAGGTAGTTGTTGTTTAATCTTTTTTCATCATTGGTCAGTCCTGACAGAGCATACTCAAGATTAAAAAGATTTCATTCATGACTGTATTTTTTTTTTATATGAGACATGGAACTGTTCTAGGGAGTGATATTTGCAAACTTAATGATATTTGTACACATAGTCTCGTATGTAAACCGGTTAAAGTACTATCAAATCTATTGTTTAACTCTTTAGCATTTAAACCAGCCATATCTGGCCAAAATATTCTACCTGTTTTAGGTTCAAACTGGTCAGATCTAGCTTCTCATATCTACTATACAATATCATTCTAAAGATAAAATGTCATGTCATCAAAATCTCAAAGTTACAAGATATTACATGATTAATTCAAAACAGTGTGAATAAATAAGCATTACATTTGACAGAGTATTCTGAATGCTATAGGGTTAATGCATGTTAGAGTGGAGGCACAATGGCCCAGTGGTTAGGGCAGCAGACTCACGGTCATAGGATCGTGGTTTCGATTCCCAGACCGGGCATTGTGAATGTTTATTGAGCGAAAACATCTAAGGCTCCACAAGGCTTTGGCAGGGGATGGTGGCGAACCCTGCTGTACTCTTTCACCACAACTTTCTCTCACTCTTACTTCCTGTTTCTGTTGTGCCTGTAATTCAAAGGGTCAGCCTTGTCACACTGTGTCACGCTGAATATCCCCGTGAACTACGTTAAGGGTACACGTGTCTGTGGAGTGCTCAGCCACTTGCACGTTAATTTCATGAGCAGGCTGTTCCGTTGATCGGATCAACTGGAACCCTCAATGTCGTAAGCGACGGAGTGCCAACAACAACAATGCATGTTAGTGAAATATAAATATAGTTTTCTTTCCTGTGTATTTGGATCCAATGCTTGTTGAATCAAATTGATCAGGCTGGCATACAATTCCTATTGGCATATAATAGAGTAAATGACATTTCTTCATTTACATTTGATATGTGGATTTGAAAAACACAATTAGTCATTCATGCAACAAGTCTACCTATCTAAGGTGTAGCGCTTGTTGATGAATGCTATAATTAGACCAAATGCATCTACTTGTTTTCCTCACACCCATCACAACTTTTATATGAAGATTATCTTCTCAGAAGTTTTTAAGATCCGTTGTTTCACTAATAGATGTTTTAAATTTTGGCACAATGCCAATTATGTTTAACAACTCTATTTCCCTGACTTTTAACAACTCTACTTCTCTGACAATTATGTTTAATAACTCTATTTCCCTTCATTATTTATTAAGAATATTTTGGAAATCTGGACTTAACTTTTTGCATGTGGCCATATAAATGCATACAGAAGATTAAAGTAATGGACATGCCTCTGCTCTTCATGAGTTTGATGCAGTTATGTCACATTTCTCTTTATTATAAAAAGGGCTTCCATTTTGGAAGTTTCTGACATAGTAGAGCTTTCCTTGATTACTTGTAGATTCACCATAGTTTTTCTGAAATGTGAGTGAAGCATGCACAGTTTGGGTGTCCTGTTGAAAGTTATATTTTCTAAGTATGCAGAACAAGTAATTCCATACAGAGGTGTCTAGATGGCCAAGAATTTACTATGTGTTGCATATATATATAAATAAATGTTTTAAATATATATTGTGTTTTCATCCAAAATGTTTTAAATATATTTTGTGCTTTCATCCAAAATGGAGATGAACACCATGCCTCCATGTGGTCAGCTTGAAAAATTAAGATATCAAGATATTTCTCTTTACATGAAACCAATGGTAGTCTTAATGCACAAATAAAGAAATTTTATCCACCAATATGGTGTTGAGCACTCATTCTTGTTGTTTTCTTCCTCCTTCCAACTGTCAGTGTAAAGAATCCTTTCAATTCTTTCTAAATTTGGGACAAGGCCAGCAGTTTTGAAGGGAGGAAGTAAGTCAATTACATGAGCCCAAGTACTTGATTGCTACATTATTTTATCATCCCCCCGAAAGCATGAAATGCAAAGTTGACTTTGGCAGGGATTGAACTCAGAATGTAAAGAGCCAGAAGAAATACCACAAAGCATTCTTCTGATTCACTAAGGATTCTGTCAGTTCACTGTTTGTGGACGAATAATTTTAATAACGAGGTTAATAACAAAGTTATTAAAATTCTTTGTGCAATGAGTGGTAAGTAGGAGTGGCTTGCTTACCAACCACATGGTTCTGGGTTCATTCCCATTGCATGGCATCTTGGGCAAGTGTCTTCTACTATAGCCTCAGGCCGACCAAAGCCTTGTGAGTGGATTTGGTAGATGAAAACTGAAAGAAGCCTGTCATATATATGTATATATATATATGTGTGTGTGTGTGTGTGTATATGTTTGTCCCCCCAACATCGCTTGACAACCGATGGTGGTGTGTTTATGTCCCCGTAACTTAGCAGTTCGGCAAAAGAGACTGATAGAATAAGTACTAGGCTTACAAAGAATAAGTCCTGGGGTCGATTTGCTTGACTAAAGGTGGTGCTCCAGCATGGCCGCAGTCAAATGACTGAAACAAGTAAAAGAGTAATGATTTTCTGACTTTCATGTATTGATCAGTATGGTAAACAAACAGAAACCTTAGATGTCATTTACGTCATTTATGTGACAGATAAGCTCTTTATCAGCTAAGCAGCTTGCATTAGGAATGATGTCTAAGAACTATTTTTAGGGTCAATGAAACATGAGACATTACAGCAACTTCAGACAATCTGTGCATTAGATTTTACTATTGTCTTAAGCACTAACATCCTTTACAGGTTTCAACAACTTTGCCTTTTTCACCAGTCACTGTATTTCCCATCCCACTCTCTACTCACGCTTCTTTGGCAATGCTCTGCCACTTATATTATGACCTCCATACTTTGAGGGTATACCCTGGCACTTGCTACCATCTACCTCAGCATTTTGGAGTGGCACCCTTATCTTAACAGCATGTCACAGTTGTAAATGAGCATCACTGTCATACAAGAGATATTGTTCGTTTCCAGTCTTCCATAAAAAACATGTTTGGTCATGGAGAAATATTACCTTGCTTGGAAATAAGTGAGAGTTGTTGACGGGAAGAACACCCAGCTGCAGAACATCTGCCTCAACAAATTCTGTCTGAGCCATGCAAGCATTAAAAAAGAATGGATGTTAGATGATGATGACGATGATGATGATGATGATGATGATATACAAATTGGCATGGATGAAAGCATTATCAAAGTTATAAAATTGTGATTTCTTTGGTTTCTATGTGCTTGTGAAAGATTTTTATCCCTCAGAATAAATAGCAGGATTAACAGAAAAGAAAAAAAAAAAAAGGAAGTACTGGGATTGGCTCATTTGCCTAAAAATTCTACAAGGTGGTGCTCCAGCATGGTCGCAGTCTAATGACTGAAACAAGCGAAAGATAAAAGATAAAAGATGAACAGCAAATGTCCTGTTTTTCTGGTCATTGAGGACTAAAAAATATGAGATCTTGAACCATAACATCCATAACAGAATTTTCTTTATACCTGTTATTTCAGTACAATCTAATTAAATTGATATTACCATCATTAGTTATGATTTCTTCCTTGAATTTTAATTGCTGTTTGACTAGTCAACTTCTTAAGTTTCGTGCTGGATGACTAGCAATAATGTCTTTCCCATAGTGTGACTTTCCTTAATCAATTCATTATTGGTGTTGATATCACAGTTATTAAAATTACATATTTTTGTACTTGCTTTAGAGGAAGTAGCATAATCGGGTGATTTTTCTTTCAGATGAAATAGACCAGACCTTTGCGATCACTTCTGATCTGGGTGACTTGAGTGCACTATTTCTAATAGAACATCTTGTTAGATAAGACATTTCTGTGTGTGTGTGTGTGTGTGTGTGTGTGTGTGTGTGTGTGAGGGTGGTGGTGCTAAAATAGGGTATCAATAAGTCTTTTGTCCTCATTTAAGTTGCTTTTTGTAATTCATCATCATCATCATCATCATCATCATCATCATTGTCATTGTTGTTTAATGTCCACTTTTCCATGCTTGTATGGGTCAGACAGAATTTGCTGAGGTAAAATTTTCACAGTTGGATGACCTTCCTGTTGCTAACCCTCACTTGTTTCCAAGCAATGTAATATTTTCCCTGACCAGATATATTTTTCATGGAAGACTGGAAATGAACATCATTTGTATGATGCTGTATTACAGGATGCTGAGACAAGTGTACTTACACACACACACCTGCACGCACGCACACACACACACATACACATACACACACATGCACATATACGTATGTACATACCTGCATACATACAAGTTGTGAAATTTGTGTTTTTGTGATCACACGTATGCTGTAGTCTGCAATTTTGTCATGGATAGAAACACAGAAGCAGTGTGAAATTTTGTGTTAAACTTGGGAAGTCTGCTCCAGAGATATTGAGCATGCTCTGACAAGCTTATGGTGATAAGGCAACGGGTCATATGCTATGTTTTGAGTGGCATAAATGCTTCAAAAAACGTCTCTGGTATTGTTGGTGGTAGTTGTAGTGATGGTGTTGTAGTGAAGGTGACGATGATGATGATGATGATGATGATGATGATGATGATGATGATGATGATTATGATGATGATGATGATGATGATGGTGGTAGTGGTGGTGGTGGTGGTGATGTTAGTGGCAATGGGGTGATTGTGATTATGATGGTGGTGGTGATAGTTACAAGGTAGTCGTGATGATGATGATGATGATGATAATACAGATAGTGGTGGTGGTTGAGGTGATAGCGGTAGTGGTAATGGTGGTGATGGTGGTGGTGGTGGTGGTGGTAGTGATGATGATGATGATGATGATGATGATGATGATGATGATGATAATAATGATGAGGGAGAAGAGGAAGAAGGTTAATGTGGGTGGTGGTGGTGGTGATGATGATGATGACGATGATGATGATGATGATATTGGTGCTTGTTTGCTGAGTCAGTGTGGTTGGAGGTGTTGGAGTTCATGGCAATGGTGGGCGTAATGGAACTGAAGTTTGTGTTAGATGACAAACAAAGGGATGTGACAGTGGCAATAACACCTAAATCATCTCTGTGCTACATAACTTCCAAATATTTGCTTATAATACCAGACTGTGTTACCTGAACGTGTCTACCAGCCATATAAATGGGTTTTTCACAAGGATTTTCGACTTCTCCAAAAATATCTTCAAACAAATCTATATATTTTTTAAAGTAAAAAAAATCATCATTGCTCTCTTCTAATATTATTATTATTATTATTATTATTATTATTATTATTATTATTATTATTATTATTATTATTATTATTATTATTATTAGTAGTAGTAGTATTGTTATTATTATTCTTGTAATAACAAAGGTGTGTTAAGTGTTCCACTTGGTCACATCACCAATCTACTTGATTACCTCTTCAGTATGGCGCTGCCATGAACCGCTTCTACCTGTTTGTTCCAAATTAAGGGGGCAAATCTTACAGACACATGCACACACACACACACACACACACACACACACACACACACACACACACACACTCACTCACTCACTCACCTGTAACAAGTTTATTTTCTCCCTACAATTTTTCCTCCATTCGTCTCCTCCTCCATCCTCTTTCCTCCTTCACTACCATCACCACCACACACCACCACTACCACACACCACCATCAGCACCACCACCACCAGCACCACCACCAGCACCACCACCAGCACCAGCACCACCAGCACCACCAGCACCACCAGCACCAGCACCACCACCTACACTACTACCACAGCCACAACTGCCACCGTTGCTGCCAACACTAGCATCAGCAATAGCACCAGCACCACTACCAATACCACCACTACCTCTACTGCCACTGCCACCGCCACCACCACCACTAAACACAGTGCAGTTATTGCAGTAGTCTAATGTATCATCTCTACTGGACATCACTTTAACAACACAGTGTAGCTAGAGAAGTCAACACCCTCTTTTAAAGAATTGAGTATTGCACCTTTCTTTAAGGAACCCTAAAATTTAAGGATCTGTACACCTTCTCAAAGGGATTGTACCTTTAACTACTGGAACACATAACATCAACTCACTGAGCACTCAACATGGTAGAAAAAGTGTGGGATAATTTACTCCAATGTATACTTTTACAGGTAATTACTGCAATTATTGTACAGTTGACACTGTAACAATTATTTTTGTTACTCCCTATTTGCTTCTATCTAGAAATCAAAGGAAATGACTTCTGTTACCTTCAGACTTTGCTTTTGTGACCTGCTTTGAAACTGACTTATTTTCCATTATATTTCAGACAGATTCAGTGCTGAGTTGCTGAAGCAAAAATATTGTTAAAGCAAATATTCTGCTCAATACCACAAATTTGTTTGTAAGTTGCTTGACCATAAACACTTGAGCATGTCCCTTAGTGGCTGACAATATATGCTTCTCTGATCATGAGCAGGAGCAGTTGGGGAGCATCATAGTGATGTGTTGAGAGGAATTCTTTTGGATTTGAATAAATATCATAACAAAAGCAAAGTTTGAAGGAAATATTAGCCATTTTTCATACCTTCTAGAGACAAGCAAATAGGAAATAAGAGTTGCTACTCAAGGACAAAAATTGTGTTACACATTGTAATTATTTCTTAATCTTCTTTAAATTAGTAGCATAGTAAAAGTTTCCAGTGCCTGGGGTTGGGTTGTAAAATCCCTTCTGGTGTTCCCACCTAGACAGGTTTGATAGATCCGGAGGAAATGTTGTGCGCCTTTATACCTGAAGCTGGAGTTACCTGGCCTTCTCTCATTTTCTCACTTGTCCTCTGGTTTATACTCATAACAGATATATTTTTATCTTTTAATTGTTTCAGTGATTTAACTGTGGCCATACAAGGGCACCACCTTGAAGGGTTTGAGTCATACAAATTGACCCTAGGCCTGTTTTCATTTTTTCTTTTAAAGCCTGGTACTTATTTTATTGAACTCTCTTATTGAATTGCTGATTTACTGGGATGTAAACACACCAACACTGGTTGTCAAGTGGTGGTGGTGGGGGACAAACACATACACAAAAACACACATACATAGAAATATACATATACATACATACATATACATATATATACATACATACATACATATATATATATATATATATATATATATATATATATATATTTATATTATATATATATATATATATATATATATATATATATATATATATATATATATATATATATATATATATATATATATATATATATATATATATAATGGGCTTCTTTCAGTTTCCATCTGCCAAATCCACTCACTAGACTTTAGTTGGCTTGAGGCTATAGTAGACAACACTTGCCCAAGGTGCCACATAGTGGGGCTGAACCCAGAACCATGTAGTTGGGAAGCCAGCTTCTTACCACACAGTCATGGTTATTTCTATTTTATGTTTTTTTTTACAAATTTTTTTCTGGCTTCCAGGGTGACCATCACCCTGGGAGGAAAATTTTCCTTAGACCAGAGAATTTAACTGAAAGAGCTTGTAACAGGATCAAGGGCTAGGTGATAGAGTTAACCTTTTAGCATTTAAACCAGCCACATCCAGCTCAAATATTCTGTTTTATGTTCACACTGACTAGATCTGGCTTCTCACACATATCCTACAATGTCGTTATAAAAATAAACAATCACATCATCAAATTATCAAAGTCATGAGATAATGCATGGTTAATCCAAAACGATGTGAATAGATAAGCATTATATTTGAGAGAGTAATCTGAATGCTAATGGCTTAAACTAGGTAACAAAGTAAATATTAACAATAGTTATGGACTTATTTGTATAGATACTGTCCATACAATATGCCTTTGCACAAATTTCATAATTTACACAATTTTATTGGCAAGGGTTGGGTTTACTTGAGATTTTCATTAATGGCATTTGCACAACATTCCACACAACTGGATCAAATCTTGAAACTGGAACTACATCTTCTGCAGCTAATTCCTTAAGCAGCTGATCATATTTGCAATTTATCTGAAACAACAGAAGAAAAAATGTAGATAAGTGTTTTTTTAAGCAGGGTACTGTTATATCTTAGTGACGACACAAAGCATTTGCTAGATTTTTTTGTTCCTAATATATGCACTATGCCAGATATTGTGTGTGTGTGTGTGTGTGTGTGTGTGTGTGTGTGTTGAATAAATTGACCCTGATTTTTGACTTGTATTTGTTTTATTGATCCCCAGAAGAAGGACAAAAGGCAAAGTTGATTTTGGCAGGATTTGAATTCTTTTGTTTCTAGAAAGACTAAGGAATTGTCTCTGTTCTATGTTGTCTCCATTTGTTTAGAACAGAGAGCAAGAGAGAGCATGTGAGATAGATAGATAGATAGATAGATAGATAGATAGATAGATAGATAGATATAGAGAGAGGGAGGGAGAGAGAGAGAGAGAGAGAGAGAGAGAGAGAGAGGGAGAGAGAGAGATGGAGGCAAAGAAGTCTGTCATAAACCCTAGGGCTCATAAAACTGGACCTTAACCTGGTTTCCATGGCATAGCATATCATATAAGAGATGAGATTACAACACTTACTCTGAACTGGACAAAAATCGTGTTACACAGTGTAATTACCAAAGCAAAACTAAAAAACGCAACTAAAATAACTACCAAAACCGGTACCAAATGTTATTTTCTATATCTGACATGATAAAGAGAATAGATTAGTTATATACCATCAGCCTTAGATTGGTAAACAGAATCGGAGAAGATCAACATTTAATGTTTTAAATCTTTAAATGCCTAATCTTTTTTTTTCTTTTATAATTTATGTGTGTATTCCTTTCTTTTACAGGTTTTGTTACTGTTTCCATTAATATCTGCTCAAGGTAAGAGTCATGTATACTTTTTTGTTGGCACTCTGTCGCTTACGACATCGAGGGTTCCAGTTGATCCGATCAATGGAACAGCCTGCTCGTGAAATTAACGGGCAAGTGACTGAGCACTCCACAGACACGTGTACCCTTAATGCAGTTCTCGGGGATATTCAGCGTGACACAGTGTGACAAGGCGGGCCCTTTGAATTACAGGCACAAAAGAAAGAGGAAGTAAGAGTGAGAGAAAGTTGTGGTGAAAGAGTACAGCAGGGTTCGCCACCATCCCCTGCCGGAGCCTCGTGGAGCTTTAGGTGTTTTTGCTCAATAAACACTCACAACACCTGGTCTGGGAATCAAAACCGCGATCTTATGACCGCAAGTCCACTGCCCTAACCACTGGGCCATTGCGCCTCCACATGTATACTAATAAGTACATATATAAGATACTGAATTCCTTCAATTGAGATTTCTTTTGATTTTTTACACAAGTCTTTCTTCTACTCAATACTTTTGAATGATATTCTGTGTAGACACAGGCATGGTTGTGTGGTAAGAAGCTTGCTTCTCAGCCACATGGTTCCAAGTTCGGTCCCCCTGCATGGCACCTTGGGCAGGTGTTTTTTTTTTTTGCTGTAGCCTCTGGCCAACCAAAGCCTTGTGAGTGGATTTGGCAGAAGAAAGAAACCTGTCATGTGTGTGTGTGTGTGTGTGTGTGTGTGTGTGTTTGTCCCCCCCACCACTGCCTCCAATCTAGCACAGTGGATTAACACAGCTCTTAGAGGTTTGGATGAGCAAGATGTTATGTAATATCTGTTCCAGCTCTTTCTTGTTTTCATGTTCAAATTCTGTCTTGGCCTACTTAATCCATCATTTGGTCTGACACAACTGCCTGATGCCTGCGTTGCTTTTAATGGAACACATTCTGTTGTTTGCATTCAGGTCAGGCTTCTAGTGTGAGGATACTTTTGTTTTGTCCATCATTCAGGGATGACTTATAGAGGATCATGGCTACTGTCTTTTCACCTGAGAAATGGGGAAAAAAAAAATTATGTGGGCATGGCTGTGTGGTTAAGAAGTTCACTTTGAAACCACATCGTTTTGAGTTCAGTCCTACTGCATGGCACATTGGGCAAGTGTCTTCTACTACTGCCCCCGGCCAGTAAAAGCCTTTTGAGTGGATTTGGGTGACAAAATCTGTTTGGAAGCCTGTGGTACATACACACACGCACACACACACACACACACATACAGAGACACAGACACACATGCACACACACATGCATGCACACACACATGCATGCACACACACATGCATGCACACACACATGCATGCACACACACACACACACACGTATGCGTGTGTGTGTGTGTGTGTGTGCTTGGATGTGTCCCACTACCACAGCTTGGCATCTGGTGTTGGTTTGTTTATGTCCCCATAACTTAGCAGTTTCAGAAAAGAGACCCAGGAATAAATATCAGACTAACTAAAAAAAAAAAAAATACTGCTTTTGATTTGTTTGACTAAACCCTTCAGGATGATGGCCCTTCGTGGCTGCAGTCCAATCACTGAAACAAATAAAAGGTTAAAAAATAAAAGATTAAAAAATGAAAGCTGTATACTGTATGCCCTTAAACTATTATCGTTCATCGTTTAACGTCCGCTTTCCATGCTAGCATGGGTTGGACGATTTGACTGAGGACTGGTGAAACCGGATGGCAACACCAGGCTCCAATCTAATTTGGCAGAGTTTCTACAGCTGGATGCCCTTCCTAACGCCAACCACTCAGAGAGTGTAGTGGGTGCTTTTACGTGTCACCCGCACGAAGGCCAGTCAGGCGGTACTGGCAATGGCCACGCTCGAAATGGTGTCTTTTATGTGCCACCCGCACAAAAGCCATTCCAGGGGCACTGGCAACGATCTCGGAAGGGTTATATTTGGCACAAGTGTCACTGGTTGCCTATATCTGCTTTTGGTGACAGGTCTTCTCAGTCAGGGTCGACCCTTTTTATATTTTTAGGTAACTAAGCAACGACAATTAAGAAAGCAGATTCACATAGAAATTGAGTATTTTCAGTGACCCAGCCCTCAATCCTATCCTTCTATCTTCCCATAAGCTACAGAATTTTTTTCTGTCAGTTCTAGTTGATTTTTTTGTACTGAAGTTCATTTTATCAATTTGTGTCATTCCTAATTAATTTTCTTACAAGAGTTCCTTTTTATCAAAGATCTAAACTTATTATTAATGAGCTTGTTCTGAAAATTTTATGATATCCCTTGTTCTGTTACCCTTCTCATACTCCTGCACATACCACTGTTGGTATCTGAGTCAGCTGATTGTTACACAGCATGCACGCACGCACACACACACACACACACACACACACACACACACATACAAATAAATAAATATAAAATAAATAAGTAAACAAATATATAAAACTAAATAATGGAGAAAGAGAAATCAGAAGTTAAACGCTGATCAAAAAAAAAGTTTAAAAAACCAAAACTTGGGATACAAGTATATTAAGTTTTTGTTTGTATATATCGGTTGATTCTCTGTTGAAATAGTTTGTCTTTCATAAAACAACAACATTATCCACTTTCTATTTTTCTATTTTTTTTAATTACTATTTTCTTGCAATGTTTATCTGTTCGTTGTGAAATAAGTTGTTGACAAGTTTATAGACTGTGTCATCTTTTCTGTACTTGACACCTTTAAGTGAATAACATACTACATGTCTAAACCAACTTGTCTTTGGTGACCTTTATAAGCAAATAACACTTCACTCACTATGTTGTGTAAAGACTGAATTGATGTTGGATTTTATTTTTATTTTGCACATATAGGCACAAGTGCGGCTGTATGGTAAGAAGCTTGCTTCCCAACCTCATGGTTCTGGGTTCAGTCCCACTGTGTGACACCTTGGGAAAGTGTCTCCTACTATAGCCTCGGGCCAACCAAAGCTTTGTGAGTCAATTTGGTAGACGGAAACTGAAAGAAATCCGTCGTATATATATGTATATACTTGTACTTGTGTATGTGTGTGTGTGTCTGTGTTTGTCCCCCACTCCATCGCTTCACAACCGATATTGGTGTGTTTACGTACCCGTAACTTAGTGGTTCGGCATAAGACACTGACGGAATAAGTACCAGGCTTACAAAGAATAAGTCCTGGGGCCGATTTGTTTGACTAAAGGCGGTGCTCCAGCATGGCTGCAGTCAAATGACTGAAACAAGTAAAAGAATAAAAGAATATTTTCATTATTGATTGTGGGAGATGAAGCAGGCTGCATTGTGTGAATAGAAGTAGATAACTCTGACTCTATGAAACAAATAAGATCCAATGAATAACTTTTACTTTATATTATGCGTGCAATTTTCGCTGATTCTTTTCCAACTAATCTTGGTGCTGTTAGTGTTGAGCATGGTGAGAGGTTCCGCCAGGACATATTTGAGATGGAAACAAGGTATCAAGGCCAGTTCAATCCACACATGATGGGTGACTTACTGTTGGTTCTTTAAACGGGAGACCAGCATGATGCATAAGTACACGAGCAAGTGTCTAAAACATTTCTGAGCTCAGCTTATCAAAGATAAAGTGAGGATTCCCTGAGCATAAATATACTATGTACCATTATATTATGATACTATTTGCCTTAAACATGAATATACTATATACAATACTAATATACTATTATAATAATTATTTACCTTGAACTTAACTATTCCTGATATCAATATAGCATTAATATATAATTATGTTCATAACTTAAAATTCTGATGTGCTACAGCAATTCTGAGTTTAGATTCAGAATCAGCATACTTGATTTAGTACTTGATTGGGTAGCAGACAATAAACTTGTTTTTCATTGCCCAGTGTAATTACATAAATAAATATGATTCCGCAACAGCTCTGTGCTAGTAGGGTACTTCATTGGATAGATTGCTCTTAAGGCACTACTAGATCTTTTTGAATTCCCTCTTTTATATGTGCCTATATATTCACACACACTTTCTTTCCTTTATATATTTTTTATTGGCTTCTGATTTTGTCTTCTGACTTCACATATATCCTACTTTTCACATTTGTAAAACTCATACACCTACCTACCTATATACATACACACTTACATACATACATACATACACATACCTACCCACCTACCATATGTATGTATGTATGTATGTAATTGTGTGTGTGTGCATGTAATCATTAGATTATATACAATGCACTTTGTGTTTTTTTATGTGTAATTTCCTGGTCTGTGGAAAAATTGTCTTGCAAGAAACCAATCCATGGTGCAATAAATGGCTGGAGACCACTGCCAGATATATTATGATCCAAGTTATTGTTTGAATCTTGTGCTTAATCTCTGGCAGTACAGTTTTATTGCTCAAATGAAACAGATTACCAAAAAATAATTATTCACTGATTTCTATGCTTCTATTTCTTGGCTTAGAGAATTAATCATGCAAGATCCTTTTTTTGATATAGAGGTCACTGTGATTAAAACAAAAGAATAATATTTTTTGCCAGTGAGTCTTCATCTAATCTTTAAGTTTCTGACATGAAGCAGTCATAATTCTTGAGCTAAGGCAGTCAATTGACTGAGTTGTGAGAACAACATATAGAATACCTTGTGGTGTTATTACTTCTGTGTCTCTGCACTCTCAATTAAAAATCCCACCAAAGTCAACTTTGCCTTTCACTTTTTGGAGGTTCATAATTAAAATACCATTCCAAGTCTGTTGCTTCTTCTTCTTCTTCTTCTTCTTCTTCTCCTCCTCCTCCTCCTCCTCCTCTCCCACTCCTCTCCTCTTGCTTCTCTTCCTCCTCTCCTCTTGCTTCTCTTCCTCCTCTTCTCTTGCTTCTCTTCCTCCTCTCCTCTTGCTTCTCTTCCTCCTCTCCTCTTGCTTCTCTTCCTCCTCTCCTCCCACTCACCCCACCCTCCTACTCCTGCTCCCACTCACTCCACTTGCTACTCCACTTGCTACTCTCACTCCACTTGCTACTCCCACTCCACTTGCTACTCCCACTCCACTTGCTACTCCCACTCCACTTGCTACTCTCACTCCACTTGCTACTCCCCTCCTATTCCTTCCCCTCCTCTCCAATCTCCTCCCTCCCTCTCCAATTCACTCCATCTCCTCCTCCCATCACACTCCCCCTACATTTCCTCCTTCACCCTCACTCCCTCTCCTCCTTTCCTTCCTATTTACCCTTTCTCCTCCCTTTCTCCTCTCTTCAGGGCTGTGGTTGGTCAGAATTGTTTGTTAGAATTGTGGTACAAATGCTTTTTGATAGTTGTTCCAGATTTTTCTATTCTTAGTGCCCAGGCAGGTTACAGCAAACTCTACTGTACCTAGCTGAAGCCAATGGCACTGGCATCGGCCACGTTCGGATGGTGCTTTTTACATGGGCTGGTTATGCGACACTAGTATAGGCTATGGCTGTGATCTCACTTTTATAGTGGTTATAGTTTTTCATAATATATTTTATTGTTTCTTTTGCAGTCATTGGATTGTGGACATGCTAGGACATTGCCATGAAACAATTAATCAAGCAAAACCCCAATACTTTTTTTTTCTATCAGTCTCTTTCACCAAAGTGCTGAGTTATGGGGATGTAAACAAACCAACTCCAGTTGTCAAGTGGTGGTTGACACAGATAGAGATACAAATAGAGATACACAAACACAAACAAACATACATACCTCCCCCCTCTCTCTCTCTATATATATATATAAAACAAAGAATAAAATCACTTTAATGATTTTATCAAGTGGTCAGCGCAAAATAAAACCTGTGCTATAGGACACTTAAGGCAGTTTTTAGCACCATTTGGCATCTATTTTTAATGCATGGAGAGGCTCATCCGATCCCTTGATATAGTTATGTATATAATTATCAATATAACATATATATGTATATAAAAGCTTATGTCTATCAATTTATCTCTCTATCTATCTATTTACCAATCTATCTCTCTGTCTTTCCCTCCCTCTCACCCTTTCTATGTATATTTATATGTATATATATATAACACACATACATACACAATGTGCTTCCACACAGTTTCCATCTTCCAAATTCACTGACAAGGCATTGGTCAGTTCAGGCCTGTTGCAGAAGACACTTGTCCAAGGTGCTGTGCAGTGGAACTGAACTCTAAACCATGTGGTTGCAAAGCAAGCTTCTTAACCATAAAGCCATGCTTGTGCCAAATACATAATATAAGTATAAATTTCATGCATACAAAGCATACATATATTTAAAATATACCCATAGTTTTATATAGATTTAATATTGTTTCTTGTTATTTACTTATGGAATATGTGTATCTTAAGATATGACATGCCTTTTGTTGATTTTTTTTTCAGTTCCCTTAATATTTAATGGTTGCCGACTCAGTTCAGAATGTCCACTGCATTCAACTTGCATGGCCAGATCATGTGATGGCTACATTTGCATATGTGACTCTGGCTTCAGACATTCTTTTGACAGGACAAGATGTGTTCCAGGTAATCCTCCACTTTACAGTATTAGCAACAAGCATATTTGTCATTTTAACTCATCCATGTATGTATACATTTATGTATATGCACACACACACACACACACACACACACACACACACACACACACACACACACACACACACACACACACACACACACACACACACACGCACGCACGTGCATGCATATATATTCATATCTCATCATCATCATGATCATAATTTAATATCCATTTTTTCATGCTGACATGAGTTGGACAGTTTGGCAGGAGTTGGCCAGCTGAAGAGCTACTCAGGCTCCAAGTCTGTTTCGGCAAGGTTTCTACAGCTGGACGCCCTTCCTAATGCCAATTATTATACAGAGTGTACTGGGTGCTTTCACTCAGCACAGGTGTTTTTATGTGGCACTGCTATGGGTGTTTTGACATGGCACCAACCTCCATGAGCCCACAAAATTAGGAATGCTCAGCTGAAGAGGGATGCAGAGTACATGCCTGTATGCAAAGACAACCACAATTTTACTTAGCTTTTTCTCAAGCAAAATAAGCTGCCAGGGGTATTGGTTCCTGTCATCATCCCCTCTGTGAGGCCCAACATCTGAAGATCCTTTTTTACCACTTTGTCCCACGTCTTCCATATATATATATATATAAACAGGGTGTCCACAAAGTCTGGGTACATGGGGATTAACACATACTTTAAGAAATTATTATTTCTTATATTTAATTGTTTATGTCATTATTTTATTTACTCCATGTACCCAGACTTTGTGGACACCCTGTATATATATATATATATATATATATATATATATAAAGTCTGTCATACCGGCCATGACGAAGGGAAATAGCCCTGAAACTCGAGTCGCCTTTATATACTTATATTTATATATTTGATCCTTTATATTGAACACTCAATATTTCATCTACATTCAATACTTTATTTCATGGTGCCATCCATTTTTATTTTATTTTATTTTATATTATATATTGTATATTATATTATATATTGTATATTCCATATTCTATACCCCACATTGGTTCTGCAGGAATATAAATAAAACATAAAAAACAGACAGTGTTGGAACTCTTTTAAACAAAATAATATATTCCTCTATACACAATCATACAACCCCCCCCTTTTTTGTATTTATTTTTACTCGCATATATATATATATATATATATATATATATATATATAGCAAAACAAGAAATTGAAGACTTTATTTATTGGTATTATTTATTCACCATTACATGTGTTTCATTTGCTAATAAGAATTACAAAGTTTGAAATGTTAGATAGGCATGTAAGGAATTTCCTATTAGAATTTCTTCAGACAAAGAAATCAAATATTATTGTTTGTAATGGTGAATAAATAATATCAAAAAATTTCCAATTTCCTGTCTTGTTATACAAAAACTCTGTAAATAATATTTCCATAATTCTTTATTTTAGTATATATCTTGAACTAACATACAGCAGCAACTGAGACTGAATATTGGATTGTAATAATGAAATAAGCAGATGAGCTTCAAGAGGAAAGAGCTGGGATATACCCTAACTACTCACACAATATATATATTTATATATATATATATACCCCCACCCACCCACACACACACACACACACACACACACACACACATATATATATATATATATATATATATATATATATATATATATATATATAATTATATGTATTTCTTCTATCTTAATGAATAAAAATTCTTTGAATAGAATAAATGGATTAATAGAAACCAAGGTAGCAAAGAACACAAAATAACTGTGGTGTAGTTCCTGTTTTTGAGGCAGAAACTCCTTGAAATTTTGGGTATTTGAGTATATTTAAATATATATAAATATATATATATATATATATATATATATATATATATATATATATATATATATATATATATAAGCTGCAGTTCTCTTTTTTTTGTTAAAAATGCAATATACTTCAAAGCTAGGCAAAACAAAATCAACCCAGAAATGATCATGAGAGTGGGAGATTTGTATTTCACTACAAATTGTTTGTAACTATACCAAACATATAAATGTATTGGCCATCGGTACCATTTTCCTCTTTCTCCGTTCTTCCATTCTCTGAACTTTCCATCTTTCCGACGAAGGGCTACGCCCGAAACGTCATACACTCTCTCTTTCCTTTCCTGAGCGTCCAATAATACTATCCATATCACGTCCTCACTTTGTTGTTTTTTTGTTTTTTTGTTATTGTTTTTTTTAACTATATATATATATATATATATATATATATATATATATCAACAGGGGTAGGTACAAGTTATAGAAATTTATATAGGATCAAGGGATCACCAACTGACTGGTGTATACTTATAAAGCCTAAGAAGCATAGTGGGTAGAAATGATAACAACAACAGGATTTTTCACTTAGCATATAGGATAGTGTTCATATTAATTGTATACTCATGTCTGTGTTATGCTATTTGCATTCTCTGTTTTTGTTTTACTCTCTCTCTCTCTGTATTCTTCCTCTATCTCTTTCTGTTTCTCTCATACAATTTAATATTTTTTTAAACAGCTTCCAACATCCTTGAGAAATGTGACTTTTCTGACAATTGCCCCCCAACGGTCTCTGTTTGTTTGTTTCGCCAATGTGTTTGCCGTGAAGGACTGGAAGCCACAGAGAACAAAACATGTCGGGGAAGAGCAGAGAGAGCACTTGGATACGGGTGTAATATCGAGAATGGCTGTACCTACCCAAATCTTCAATGTGTGAATGGCTTTTGTCAGTGCAGAGCAGGCCATAGAAAGAAAACTGACATTGAAATACAGGCTTTGCCTTATGATATGTTTGAGTGTATTACAACAAACTACAATCTGAGTAAGTTAGAGACACTGAGTCAAATTTCTATATTGCTATGGGATTTTGTGTTCTGTTGTATATCATCAGATGTTGGTATAATGTAAGAGCAAACACTCTTAATGAAACAATTGTTGCAGTACTAGATAGCCTGTTCATCTGTGTTTATTACACACACACTAACACACATGCATGCACACAGACATGCACAAGCACACATATACATACATACTTACATACGTACATACATACAACATACTTATTTGAGAGAAAGTTGTGGTGCAAGAGTACTGCAGGGTTCTCCCCCCCCCCCTGCTGGAACCTCGTGGAGCTTTAAGTGTTTTCGTTCAATGAACACTCACAAGGCCCAGTTTGGGACTCGAAATCATGATCCTACAGCTGTGAGTCCGCTGCCCTAACCACTGGGCCATTGCGCCTCCACACACACACACATACACACATATACACACACACACATATACACACACACACACATATACACATACATGTTTTGTAAGTGCATGTGTGTGTATGGGGAGTGCCTGTATTATCTATATCCTCTGTTAATACATGTTCGTTTATTTTTTTTTTATTTACGTATAATCTTATCTAAAGCATCCTTCCTTTCTTAGTGGTAGTATATGATTTGAAGTTGAACCAGTTACTATTTCTAGTAGATTGAGTGACCACAAAGTTGCTCTGTTTGTGTTTCTGACTTCAAATCTAGCGACGGGGCAGTGGATAGGTGGTGAAATGTCTGCTTTGTTATCTTTCTTATCTTTGTTGTTGATAGAACCAAGTTTCACTTATACAAAGTCATGTCAGTCAAACTATGTTTCTTGTACTATTTATGAAAGAAAGGGTTTTTATCATTTTTTTGTGTGGGCTAAGAAACAGACCCTCCCACTTGTCACTATATTAAAGACTGCACTATAGTAATGATAACAATGATTATGATAGCCCCTGAGGGTCCATATAAGATTTGGCGGAGGGTGGGGGTGGAATTTCCATGTAACCAAATAGTAAATTGGGGATCCACAATAGAATTTTAAGGGCTCCTGAAAAAAAAAAAAAAACTTGCTTTAGATGTATGTATTGGTATGTATCATAAGAAACAGCTAGGTTTCTTTCTCTCTAACATTTTACAAAAATGAAAACGGGAATTTTGAAAGAGGTTTCTATAAAACTATGGGGTCCACCAGAATAAAATAGTAATAAAAGGGGTCCATAGATAAAAAAAATAGTTGAGAACCCATGATGATGATGATGATGATGATGACGATGATCATTACTACGACCACCACCACGACCACCACCACGACCAACACCACGACTACCACCATGACGACTAACACCATGACGACTACCACCATGACGACTACCACCATCTCAATCGGGTCAACTTGTCTTTTCATCATTGGTGGAGTGAATTTGCAATTGGTTTGATCCATCTCTAATCATTCTTTTTCTCCAGATATATTTCCCTTATGCTCTAGAATAAATCAGTTTTGCTCAGGTCTGGAAACAGATGGGCTGTGCTAGGTTTAACTCTTTTGCATTCATACTACTCTGTCAAATGTAATGCTCATTTATTCACATTGTTTTGATTTAATCATGCATTATCTTGTAGCTTTGAGATTTTGATAACAAGATTGTTTACTTTTTACCATGACATTATACAGTAAGTTGTAAGGGATTATATTTGGCCAGTTTGAACATTAAACAAATAGCATATTTTGGCCAGATATGGGCGGTTTACATGCTAAAGGGGTAAGTCTCTCAGACATGTGGTATGATCCTATCAGAAGATTAGGAGTTGAGAGCTCAAGAAAAGAAGGAAGTATATATGTATGTATATATATATATATATATATATATATATATATATAATATAATATATATATATATATATATATATATATATATATATGGAATTAAATACTACATACATTAACAAAATTAAATTAAATACAAAAAAAACACAAAAAACACAAAAAACACAAAAAAAACAAAAAAAAACACAAAAAAAGAAGTAGGTATAAACACATGAACAAATAAATAAATATAAAAAATAAACGAACATGTATTAACAGAGGATATAGATAATACAGGCACTCCCCATACACACACATGCACTTACAAAACATAGACACACATAGAGGGATACGCATGCGTAGACACATACAATAGGAATACAAAATACAAAATGGCTGATAGTTAGCAAGGTGGGACACACATAAGAAAGAAGAAAAGCAAAGGACCACTAATGAGGTCACAGAAGTGTGACAAAAGAACTCTGGCCAAAATAGAATTAATGTAATGTAATGTAATATAAAGCTGAAGCAAATTAACACCAAATATAGAGTGTGTGTGTTTTTATTGGCTAAACTGGCAATATGACCATCCCCAAATACAACAATATATATATATATATATATATATATACATATATATTGCTGTATTTGGGGATGGTCATGTTGCCAGTTTAACCAATAAAAACTCACGCACTATATCATCATGAAAATAAATGTTTTCTTCAGGTGAATTAAAAATCTGAAATTTAGTTCAGAGAGAAAATACCAAAATGTGGAATGTGGATTGACCCACTCATTTTGGCATCAATGAAGAGAGTGAAAACATACTGAAATTTAAACATATTTCATAGGCCTATGGGTTATAAAAACAATGGACAATGTCACATTAGATTATTTTTTAAATGGAACTAGATAGATAAAAGATAGGAGGAAGACAGAGAGAATGAAATAAGGAGGAGAAGGAAGAGAGGCTGGGTTAAGGGTTATTAATATAGTGTGGTCAAGACAAATGCCCTGGCACCAGGGAACCTCTATTTTATTAAAAGTAGCACCTAAATCCCCTCACATCCTATCATTTTTAAAAGACGAAAGGACGCATTAGGCAAACTAGACATAAATAATGTCTACTTACCCAGGATAGTCACAACAAGAACAACAATCGTCATCATTGTTGTTGTTGTTGTCATCTCCCCCATCATCATCGTCATTATCATCATCATCTTTAGTTGCAGCAGCAGTGGTAGGAACGATGTAAAGAGCTTAGGGGTGTTGTTTACAGGTTTATTGTTATCTAGACTTCTGTTATCTATCTAATTCCATACAAAGACCATAGCTGAATAGTTCCCCTGATAATTTCATACATGATTATATATGAAACTTAGAAAACATCTTTATCTATAATTTTCTCCGACAATTCAGTGCACCTCATAGTTCATGTGTCTAAATAAAATTGGTATAAAATTGGTCATAATTTGTTCATCTTCATTGTTTACCATTTATTTACATCATGAAGTAGGTGTCTGTGGAGTTAACCTTCTTGCTTTCTAACAATGTGGCTTCAGTTTCAATCCTACTGTATGGCACCTTGGGCAAGTGTCTTCTATATTAATGGGCTGACCAAAGCCTTGTGCATGGATTTGGTAGATGGAAACTAGAAAAAGCTCATTGTTTATATATAAATATATATATATATATACTCAAAGTAAAAGTAGACTGTATGACACATGTGTACAAATAGCCATGCTACATGGCAGTGAAACATGGGGCGTGACTGCTGAAAGAATGAATGACAAGGTTGACCTTGGCGGAATTTGAACGCAGAATGTAGCAATTGGTGAAATATCACTAAGCATTTTGTTCAACATGCTAACGATTCTGCCAGTTTGCTGCCTTAATAATAATAATGATGATGATGATGATGATTTCAAATTTTTGCACAAGGCCAGCAAGTTTGGGGAAGGGAAAGGAGACTAGTTTGTTATATTGACCTTAGCACTCAACTGGTACGTTTTATTGAACCAGAAAGGATGAGAGACGAAGTCAACCTTGGCAGAATTTGAACTCCGAATGTAAAGATGGATGAAATGCTGCTAAGCATATTACCTGGTGTGCTAATGATTCTGCTAGCTTGCCACCTTAATAATAATGAAATGACTTAACACGAAATTACTAATTGTTTTGTATTTTCATTGTTTTGCAGATGAATGTAACCAAATTCCTTTACCAGCCATTCCTGGGTTGACCTCAACAGTTTCTCCTGTTTCTAATTCAACAGTAAAAAATAATTCAGTTTCTCGTGGTGCCCCTGTCCCACGGTCACCTAATCGGAGAACTATTCCAAATAACACTTTTATAACTCGTTTGTATGGAAACTGTTCTACACATAAAGAATGTACTGAATTTGCAGAATGTAGGCCGTTAGCATGTGAAGGCTATGTATGTATATGTGTTGAAGATTTTGTGCCAGCCAGAAATTCTACAGTTTGTATTAAAAGTGAGTACACATCCTTTTTTTATTTTTTTATTTTTTATTTCTTATCTTTTACTTGATTCAGTCATTGAATTGTGACCGTGGTACTTATTCTCTCGGACTTTTTTTACCGAACTGCAAAGTTATTGGGACATAAACAAACCAGCAATGGTTGTCAAACAGTGGAATGGGTAAAGCACAAACATGAACACACACATGCACACATGAACATATATACACAAGCACACACACACACTCACATATATACATATATGCATGCATGACACACACACACACACACACATATATACATATACGCAGGCACAGGAGTGGCTGTGTGGTAAGTAGCTTGCTTACCAACCACATGGTTCCGGGTTCATTCCCACTGTGTGGCATCTTGGGCAAGTGTCTTCTACTGGGAACAGGTGGTTCTTATTAGCCTAGTCTCTGTCCTTTCACTCATCCACCATGTAATAGATGGCATAACTCTCAGGGTCATGAAGACATACACTGCAACAAGGTCTTGACCTTATGGCCCAGTATTGGAGTCATATCTTCTTTTCGTCCCATCCTTCTGTCTGTCTATCAGTCTGTCTCTGTTTGTCTGTCTCTGTCTGTCTGTCTGTCTCTGTCTGTCTGTCTCTGTCTGTCTGTCTCTGTCTGTCTGTCTCTATCTGTCTGTCTCTGTCTGTCTGTCTCTGTCTGTTTGTCTCTGTTTGTCTCTGTATGTCTGTCTGTCTCTGTCTGTCTGTCTCTGTCTGTCTGTCTCTGTCTGTCTGTCTCTGTCTGTTTGTCTCTGTTTGTCTCTGTATGTCTGTCTGTCTCTGTCTGTCTGTCTCTGTCTGTCTGTCTCTGTCTGTCTGTCTCTGTCTGTCTGTCTCTGTCTGTCTGTCTCTGTCTGTCTGTCTGTCTCAGTCTGTCTGTCTCTGTCTGTCTCTGTCTGTCTCTGTCTGTCTGTCTCTGTCTGTCTGTCTCTGTCTGTCTGTCTGTCTCTGTCTGTCTGTCTCTGTCTGTCTCTGTCTGTCTGTCTCTGTCTGTCTGTCTCTGTCTGTCTGTCTCTGTCTGTCTGTCTCTGTCTGTCTGTCTCTGTCTGTCTGTCTCTGTCTGTCTGTCTCTGTCTGTCTGTCTGTCTCTGTCTGTCTGTCTCTGTCTGTCTGTCTCTGTCTGGCTGTCTCTGTCTGTCTGTCTCTGTCTGTCTGTCTCTGTCTGTCTCTGTCTGTCTGTCTCTGTCTGTCTGTCTCTGTCTGGCTGTCTCTGTCTGTCTGTCTCTGTCTGTCTGTCTGTCTCTGTCTGTCTGTCTCTGTCTGTCTGTCTTTGTCTGTCTGTCTCTGTCTGTCTGTCTCTGTCTGTCTGTCTCTGTCTGTCTGTCTCTGTCTGTCTGTCTCTGTCTGTCTCTGTCTGTCTGTCTCTGTCTGTCTGTCTCTGTCTGTCTGTCTCTGTCTGTCTGTCTCTGTCTGTCTGTCTCTGTCTGTCTGTCTCTGTCTGTCTGTCTCTGTCTGTCTGTCTCTGTCTGTCTGTCTCTGTCTGTCTGTCTCTGTCTGTCTGTCTCTGTCTGTCTATCTCTGTCTGTCTCTGTCTGTCTGTCTCTGTCTGTCTGTCTCTGTCTGTCTGTCTCTGTCTGTCTGTCTCTGTCTGTCTGTCTCTGTCTGTCTGTCTCTGTCTGTCTGTCTCTGTCTGTCTATCTCTGTCTGTCTCTGTCTGTCTGTCTCTGTCTGTCTGTCTCTGTCTGTCTGTCTCTGTCTGTCTGTCTCTGTCTGTCTGTCTCTGTCTGTCTGTCTCTGTCTGTCTGTTTCCGTCTGTCTGTCTCCGTCTGTCTGTCTCTGTCTGTCTGTCTCTGTCTGTCTGTCTCTGTCTGTCTGTCTCTGTCTGTCTGTCTCTGTCTGTCTGTCTCTGTCTGTCTGTCTCTGTCTGTCCGTCTCTGTCTGTCTGTCTCTGTCTGTCTGTCTCTGTCTGTCTGTCTCTGTCTGTCTGTCTCTGTCTGTCTGTCTCTGTCTGTCTCTGTCTGGCTGTCTCTGTCTGTCTGTCTCTGTCTGTCTGTCTCTGTCTGTCTGTCTGTCTCTGTCTGTCTGTCTCTGTCTGTCTGTCTCTGTCTGTCTATCTCTGTCTGTCTCTGTCTGTCTGTCTCTGTCTGTCTGTCTCTGTCTGTCTGTCTTTGTCTGTCTGTCTCTGTCTGTCTGTCTCTGTCTGTCTGTCTCTGTCTGTCTGTCTCTGTCTGTCTGTCTCTGTCTGGCTGTCTCTGTCTGTCTGTCTCTGTCTGTCTGTCTCTGTCTGTCTGTCTCCGTCTGTCTGTCTCCGTCTGTCTGTCTCTGTCTGGCTGTCTCTGTCTGTCTGTCTCTGTCTGTCTGTCTCTGTCTGTCTATCTCTGTCTGTCTCTGTCTGTCTGTCTCTGTCTGTCTGTCTCTGTCTGTCTGTCTCTGTCTGTCTGACTCTGTCTGTCTGTCTCTGTCTGTCTGTCTCTGTCTGTATCTGTCTGTCTGTCTGTCTCTGTCTGTCTGTCTCTGTCTGTCTGTCTCTGTCTGTCTGTCTCTGTCTGTCTGTCTCTGTCTGTATGTCTCTGTCTGTTTGTCTCTGTCTGTCTGTCTCCGTCTGTCTGTCTCCGTCTGTCTGTCTCCGTCTGTCTGTCTCCGTCTGTCTGTCTCCGTCTGTCTGTCTCCGTCTGTCTGTCTCCGTCTGTCTGTCTCTGTCTGTCTGTCTCTGTCTGTCTGTCTCTGTCTGTCTGTCTCTGTCTGTCTGTCTCTGTCTGTCTGTCTCTGTCTGTCTGTCTGTCTCTGTCTGTCTGTCTCTATCTGTCTATCTCTGTCTGTCTCTGTCTGTCTGTCTCTGTCTGTCTGTCTCTGTCTGTCTGTCTCTGTCTGTCTGTCTCTGTCTGTCTGTCTCTGTCTGTCTGTCTCTGTCTGTCTGTCTGTCTCTGTCTGTCTGTCTCTGTCTGTCTCTGTCTGTCTGTCTCTGTCCGTCTGCCTCTGTCTGTCTGTCTCTGTCTGTCTGTCTCTGTCTGTCTGTCTCTGTCTGTCTGTCTCTGTCTGTCTGTCTCTGTCTGTCTGTCTCTGTCTGTCTGTCTGTCTCTGTCTGTCTGTCTCTGTCTGTCTGTCTCTGTCTGTCTGTCTCTGTCTGTCTGTCTGTCTCTGTCTGTCTGTCTCTGTCTGTCTGTCTCTGTCTGTCTGTCTCTGTCTGTCTCTGTCTGTCTGTCTCTGTCTGTCTGTCTCTGTCTGTCTATCTCTGTCTGTCTCTGTCTGTCTGTCTCTGTCTGTCTGTCTCTGTCTGTCTGTCTCTGTCTGTCTGTCTCTGTCTGTCTGTCTCTGTCTGTCTCTGTCTGTCTGTCTCTGTCTGTCTGTCTCTGTCTGTCTGTCTCTGTCTGTCTGTCTCTGTCTGTCTGTCTCTGTCTGGCTGTCTCTGTCTGTCTGTCTCTGTCTGTCTGTCTCTGTCTGGCTGTCTCTGTCTGTCTGTCTCTGTCTGTCTGTCTCTGTCTGTCTGTCTGTCTCTGTCTGTCTGTCTCTGTCTGTCTGTCTGTCTCTGTCTGTCTGTCTCTGCCTGTCTGTCTCTGTCTGTCTGTCTCTGTCTGGCTGTCTCTGTCTGTCTGTCTCTGTCTGTCTGTCTCTGTCTGTCTGTCTCTGTCTGTCTGTCTCTGTCTGTCTGTCTGTCTCTGTCTGTCTGTCTCTGTCTGTCTGTCTCTGTCTGTCTGTCTGTCTGTCTCTGTCTGTCTGTCTCTGTCTGTCTGTCTCTGCCTGTCTGTCTCTGTCTGGCTGTCTCTGTCTGTCTGTCTCTGTCTGTCTGTCTCTGTCTGTCTGTCTCTGTCTGTCTGTCTCCGTCTGTCTGTCTCTGTCTGTCTGTCTCTGTCTGTCTCTGTCTGACTGTCTGTCTATCAGTCTGCCTCCGTCTGTCTGTCTCTCTTTATCTGTCTGTCTTTATCTGTCTGTCTGTATGTCTCTATCTGTCTGTCTGTCTGTCTGTCTCTATCTGTCAGTCTCTCTCCCTCTCCCTCCCTCCCACTCCCTCTCCCTCCCTCCCACTCTCTCTTTCTCTCTCTCCCATGATTGAAGTAGGATGGGCTCTGCCAACTTTAAGATGTCTGAAGTATTTTATATGACACGATGGTGCCCTTGTGACTTCATCAGTTGTTGATGGCCCACATAAAGAACAAAGGATTAATACTGTATGTACCCTGATTCAAGCAGTTCAAGATTTAGTGATGACAGTGGTGATTATTACACTGGGGAACCAAATATATCATGATTCATTCTACTCTTGTAATTGATCTCTTAGAGATTGAAGTTTTGATTTTAAATAATCTGAAAGGAATATGATTTTGTATAGCCATCAGTATCCTACTTAATATAAATACATTGCAAAAATAGCAAATTTATTATGGTATTTGTCTAGAGATAATATCTTACAGGATAAGCTGTTTAAAAACACAAACTATTTCAGTAGCCAATGAAAATCATCCTGCAGTGGAAGATGAAAATGTTAGATATGCATTTCTGCGTTGTAGAGCTTTGTCAGTAGCATGAAGCCATTGCAAACTACATGCAAAGATGAAATCCCTCACTACTGTTATAGGGAAACAGAGACTGAACAATCACTGAAGTTTCAATTAGCTGTCTTGCTGAATAAAAGTCCACTATATGAACAGAAACAGCATTATAGTTTTATCTGTTACTGAAATAGTTTGTGTTTATAAATACAGAATATCTATAAGGGATACCATTGCTAGATGAATACCACATGAAATTTGTCATTTCACGTTATGTTTACATTAAGTAAGTGCAGGCATGGCTGTGCGGCTATAAATTTACTTTATAACCACATGGTTCCGGGTTTAGACCCCCTGCAAGGAGTGAGTGTCTTCTACTACAGCCTTGGGCCAATCAAAGCCTTGTGAGTGGATTTGGTAGATGGAAATTGAAAGAAGACTGTTATATATGTGTGTGTGTGTGTGTGTTTGTGTGTTTGTGTGTGTGTGTGTGTGTTTGTGTGTGTGTGTGTGTGTGTGTGTGTCTATATTTGTCAGTCACAAGCATTTGACAATTGGTGTTGGTGTGTTTATGCCACATAACTTAGCAACTGGGCAAAAGTGACCCATAGAATAAGTACTAGGCCTAAAAAAAACCCCCAAAAACAAGTACTAAAGTCAATTTGTTCAACTAAAATTCTTCAAGGCAGTGCCCCAGCATGGCTGCAGTCTAATAACTGAAACAAGTAAAAGACACACAGATGGTTCTTTTAATCTAATACTACTTCTGTTGCATGTAATGGATACTTTTGTATATTTTACAAAATGCTTTTTCAGAATCAAGACTTTCTGAAATATGTGAAGTTGATGAGCAATGTCCAGGAGAATTTTCCTTTTGCACAAATGGTCTCTGCACATGTGCAGGAGGTCTGGAAACGGTTGATAATATCCACTGTAGTGTTCCAGGAACATCACTGTATGGTTACCAATGCAACAGTACAATAGCCTGTGCCATTCCAGATACAAGTTGCAGGAATGGGGTTTGTTCCTGCATCTCAGGTTTACGCCCCAAAACAGTCGAAGAATTTGCTGCATACCCAAATGAAATTTGGAGCTGCATTGAAGAAGGGTTTTCTTTGAGTAAGTTTATCCCATTTTTCACTCATTATCCTAAAGAAACTCCCTATAAAATAGAAAAAATATGAAATAATCAAAATGCATTCTTAAAGCATATATTTCGTATTTCATGGAATTACGGTGGTGGTGGCGGTAGGGGTTGTTGAGTGTACTACTACTACTACTACTACTACTACTACTACTACTGCTGCTGCTGCTGCTGCTGCTGCTGCTACTACTACTATCACCACCACCACCACCACCACCACCACCACCACCACTGCCACTACTGGTTTCAAATTTTGGTACAAGGCCAGCAATTTTTAAAGAGTGGTGGGTAAGTTGATTACATCAACTCCAGCGCTCAACTGGTTCTTATTTTATCAACCTGAAAAGGATAAGAGGTGAAGTGGATCTCGGTGGAATTTGAACTCCTGGCTAGCCCGGTGAGGGTGCCAGTTTAGTCAGCAAAGACCCGACCATGCAATAGTTTGTACTAGATTCCATGTTACCCGCAGCAATCATGAGAGACTGCACAAGTGACCTGACATTGATGGAAATAATGCTGAGGTTCAGAGACTCTTGTCCTGAAAAGCAAAATATCCACAGCATATAACTGTACAGAGAGCTGTCAGTTGTGCAGCAGAATCTAGCACTAACACATTATAAGAATACAAAATCTCTACTACAGAGATCACTCAGAATACTTGGCAGGAAGGTCCTGCTCATGATATTCAAGCTGCCATTAAGGCTCAATAGTTATCAGCAGAGTCACAAGTGTAAAGTATAATTTTGTCTGAGCGCACAGTGTTCTTAGTGGTTAGTGATGGTCTTCCTCAGTCATGAGTGGACAACCATCATCGTGTATGTATGTATGTATGTATGTATGTATGTATGTATGTATGTATGAATGTATGTATGTATGTATGTGTACATGTATGTAATATGTATGAATGCATGCATGTATGTATGTGAGCATGTATGTACATATGTATGTGTGTATGTATGTAATGTGTATGAATGCATGTGTGTGTGTATGTATGTATGTATGTATGTATGTATGTGTGCATGTATGTATGTATGTATGTAATGTGTATGTATGCATGTATGTATGTACGTGTGCATGTTTATGATATGTGTGAATGCATGTATGTATATAGCACATAATTGTACACTAACATTTTAAATTGCTTTTTAATGTTTTATGTTTCAGATGAATGTAATCATGTGGTGATTCCAATACCAAGACAATTAAATGGTTCACAACATCAGACTTTTGGCAATACAAGTCTTGAAGACAGATGTTACAGCAATGACGATTGTCCTTTCTATGCTGACTGTCAACCTCGAAGTTGTGATCTTTACATTTGTATCTGTTCAGAAGGATATAGACAATCGCCTGATAGATCAAGATGTGTAAAACGTGAGAATATTTAAGTTTAATTTCACAATTTGATTTCAGAATGTTTTATATTTTTTTGATACCCTGCCATCTCAATAACTTGGTAATATTAATCTTATCTTTTTATCTTTCATTTTTTATTTGTTTTAGCCATTAGACTGTTAAAATTCATTAACATATAATTATATGTAAAAGCGGTGTTATTGTATGGGGCTGAGACATGGCGAACAACAGTTAAGTCAAATAAGCAAATACAATCATTCATCAACAGGTGCTTGCGTAGTATACTTAAAATCAGATGGCCCGAACACATAAGCAATATGGAGCTATGGCAAAGAACGAATCAAATTTCGATTAGGGAGCAAATATTTAAGAAAAAGTGGAAGTGGATTGGTAGCACAATTAGAAAGGACACATCAAATGCAGCGAAAAGTGCTTTATAGTGGAATCCGGATGGATATAGAAAGAGGGGTAGGCCTAAGAACTCGTGGCGTAGATCAATACAAAAGGAACTAGAGAAAGGGGGACATTCATGGCAGAGTATAAGCACAAAAGTGAAAAATTATGCGACGTGGAATTCAATTATAAGTGGCCTATACTCCGCGTTGAAGGGTTAAAGGCAAGAAAGAAAGATTAGACTGTAGCCATACTGGAGTACCACCTCGAAGGGTTTTAGTTGAAAAAAAATTCACCCTAGTATTTATTTTCAAGTATGATAATCATTCTATTCTTTCAGTCTCTTTTGCTGAACTGCAAAGTTATGTGCATGAAAACAATCCAAAACCACTTATTAAGTGGTGGGGGAGGGGGACGCACACAGCAGTTCAGTAAGAGAGATCAGTGGAAAAAGTGCCAGACTTAAAAAAAAAAACAAATACTGGGGCCCATTTGTTTGACTAAACCAGGAATTCTCAACCATTTTCTATCTATGGACCCCTTTGATTACTATTTTATTCTGGTGGATCCCCATTGTCATTCAATGTTTAGAAACTAGTTTTAGAGAAACTTTTTTCAAAATTCCTATTTTGTTCATCACATATTAACTTGTGTAAGTTGAATCAAATAAAATGCTAGAGAAAGAAACCTAACCGTTTCTTGTAATACATACCAATACATACATCTAAAGCAAAAATTTCTAATATCATCAGGGGCCCTTAAAATACTATTGTGGATCCCCAATTTACTATTCCATTGCATTAGCCTCCAAAAACCTTATATGGACCTTCAGGGACCATATGGACCCCAGTTGTGAACTACTGGACTAAACCCTTCAAAGTTGTATCCCAGTATGGATGCTGCCCTATGACAGAAACAACTAAAAAGAAAATAATTAAAAAGAAAATAAACAAATTCAAAACCAAAATATATGCATTCCATTGCCAAAAGTGTACACAAAACACACCCCATCAAAATTACCACCCACCAAAAAACAAACAGAAAACAAAATAAACTAAATATATGAAACATATATAGTAAGTATAGAAAACATAATAAAATGTGTTTTATTTCTTCTATGTCTTTTTAGTGTCCAAGCTTGGAGAGTCATGTAATACTGACCTAAACTGTCCTAATGAATTTGCGGAGTGTACTTCTGGGCAGTGTGTGTGCAAAGAGAACTTTTCACCAGTCTCAGACATGTATTGCAAGTATGCTGGAACTGTTGTTTATGGAGATGCTTGCAATGCCACTAATCCTTGTACTTACCCAGATACTGAATGTAATAATGGTTCATGTCAGTGCCAAGAAAACTTCCGAGAGAAAACTACCCAAGAAAGTCGTTCTTTTCCTGAGTTGATGTTCAGTTGCATCAAGAAGAATTTTTCATTAAGTAATATATCCTTAAAAAATTTACAACAACAACAACAACAATAATAATCAATTCTCTTATTGGCCACAAGGGCTTACGTAAAGTTACGTGAAGAGACAAAGATAGGACGATACAAATGG